>NC_141694.1:1232733573-1232980164 GCF_964263255.1 Lissotriton vulgaris | reverse complement strand
GTTGTGTGTGTGGGGGTTTGTGTGTGGGGGGTTGTGTGTGTGGGGGGGTTGTGAGTGGGGGTTGTGTTTGTGGGGGGTTGTGTGTGGGGGTTGTGTGTTTGGTGTGTGTGTAGGGTTGTGTGTGTGTGTGGCTCTGTGTGTGTGGCTCTGTGTGTGTGTGGGGGTGGCTCTCATTGTGTGTGTGTGGCTCTGTGTGTGGGTGTGTGTGCGTGTGTGTGTGTTAGGCTGTGTGTGTGTGTGTGTTGGGCTCTGTGTGTGTTTGTTGGGCTGTGTGTGTGTGTGTTGGGCTCTATTAGAAAAGGCGGCCTTAGGGGGGGGCAGAGGCTATCTGCCTGACCACCCAAAGTTCCACCTCTCCTTCTAGAACTGGACGAGCGCGGTCGAGAGACCTCCGGACGAGGTTCCTCTCTTTAGAATCGTACAGGTCGAGCAATCACACCACTACAGATGGACACCACACAAGGATAGATTCTTAAAGTCTTTATCAGTAAACGAGGCAGGTGATCTCAATGATACAGTACAATAGATCGAGGGATCCTCAAAGTCTTTGGTAGTTGTGGGAAGGGGGTAGCGGGACAGTCTCGGTACCAGTCTGGTACGGGGATACCTTGCGCTCAGCTCTCAATCCTCGAGCCGGGAGGTTCCTTAGGGTTGGGCCGCAGCAGCGCCAGCAGGGCTCCAGAGATGGTTTGAGCGAGGTTGGGCCACGGCAGCGCCAGCAGGGCTCGACAGATAGTTTCAGCGAGGTTGGGCCGCGGCAGCGCCAGCAGGGCTCCAAAGATGGTTACAGCGAGGTTGGGCCGCAGCAGCGCCAGCAGGGCTCCAAAGATGGTTACAGCGAGGTTGGGCCGCGGCAGCACCAGCAGGCTCCAAAGATGGTTTCAGCGAGGTTGGGCCACGGCTGCGCCAGCAGGGCTCCAAAGATAGTTTCAGCGAGGTTGGGCCGCGGCAGCGCCAGCAGGGCTCCAAAGATGGTTTCAGCGAGGTTGGGCCGCAGCAGCGCCAGCAGGGCTCCAAAGAGGGTTTCAGGGTTCGAAGTAGGTGAGTTCATCTCGGGTCTCTCGACGCCAGGATACAACTGCCGACCCATTCCAGAGCTGTCCCAGATATAGGTCTGCCGTCCTTTGATGTCCGAACCCTCGCACCTGGGGGCCAGAGGGGCCGGTAGGAGCGTGGCCAGACACTCAGCCGGAGAGTGGTGCCAGCGCCCAGGGAGGCAGGAGGGCGATCGAAACCCAGCGTCCGGGGATGGTTGAAGGCCCATCGAAACTCTCATCCTCCAGGATGTGTCAAGTGGCCGATTGACCACCTGGTCGGGTCCTGGTGCCTCGATATCGGGGCTGCGTTGGGGCCGCGGCTGGGGTCAGTCCGAGGCCACGAGGCCTGGATGAGGAAGACCCAAGATGGAGTCGGGGCCTGCGAGGGTGGCCCTGGATAGGTATCGGGCCAGCAGTGTGGGCGAGTCGGGGTTGCCATGTCCTGATGGGGGGGAGAGCTGGGGTTGCCAGTGGTGGCGGCTCTCATGCCGGGATGGAGGGGGTCTCTTCAGCCCGGTGGACAGGAGTGATGTTGTCCAGGGCCCGCAGGCGGGGGAAGCGGGACCACGCCACAAGGCCAGTTCCAACACGCGCCCCCCCAGCCGAAGGCAGGGAGAGTCACCCATCTTCCTGGGGTCCTCCTCGCCGAGGCGGAAGAAGCGGGACAGGCCGTCGGCGTTGGCGTGGTTGCTGCCGGGGCGATGTTCCACAGTGAAGTCCATCCCTTGTAGAGAGATGGACCAACGTAGCAACTTCAGGTTTTCCCCTCGCATCTGCATCAGCCACCGTAGGGGCCAGTGGTCAGTTTGCACCCGAAAATGGGTGCCAAAGAGGTACGGTCGGAGCTTCTTGAGGGCCCATACCATGGCGAAGGCTTCTCGTTCGATGGTACTCCAACGCTGCTCTCGGGCCAGCAGACACCGGCTGATGAAGGCCACCGGCTGATCAATTACCTTGGGGTTGACCTGGGACAGGACTGCCCTGACACCATGCTCAGAGGCATCTGTTTGGACCACAAATTCCCGGCTGTAGTCGGGGGCTTGGAGCACGGGGCGGTACACATGGCTCTCTTTAGGGTCTCAAATGCGGCCTGACACTCGGGTGTCCAGTGTACCTTCTGTGGCTGCTTCTTCGAAGTGAGTTCAGTGAGGGGCCCACAATACTGCCATAATCCTTTATGAAGCACCGGTAATACCCAGTGAGCCCCAGGAAGGCTCGGACCGCTGTCTGGGTGACCGGGGGCTCCCAGGCCAGGATGGCGTCGATCTTGGGTTGGAGGGGGGCCACCTGACCGCTACCCACTTGGTGTCCCAGGTAGGTCACGGACCCCTGGCCGATCTGGCATTTGCTTGCTTTGATAGTCAATCCGGCCCGGCGGAGGGCAGCCAGGACCTCCTGGAGGTCTTGAAGGTGTTCCGCCCAGTGGAGGCTGTATACTGCTATATCGTCCAGATATGCGGCGTTGAACGCTTCTAGTCCCGCCAACACTTTATTTACTAGTCTTTGGAACATTGCGGGGGCGTTCTTCATCCCGAAGGGCATCACCCTGAAGTGGTAGTGGCCATCGGGGGTCGAGAAAGCGGAGCGCTCTTGGGCGCCTGGGGTGAGTCTGATTTGCCAGTAGCCGGAGGTTAGGTCGAAGGTGCTCAGGTAGCGGGCCACCCCCAGGCGGTCGATCAGTTCATCAACCCGGCAAATGGGGTGGGCGTCCGTCCGGGTGACGGCGTTCAACCCCCGGTAGTCCACACAAAACCTGAGCTCGGGAGTAGTGCCAGGGGCGGCAGCCTTGGGGACCAGGACGACAGGGCTGGCCCACGGACTGTCAGAGGGTTCGAACACCCCCAGAGCCAGCATCTTGGATACCTCTGCCTGGATGCACGCCCGAACTCGTTCAGGGACTCTGTAGGCCCGGTGCCACACGGGCAGGCTGTCCCCGATGTCGACATCGTGGGCGCACCACGGGGTGACTCTGGGTGTGAGAGAGAACAAGTCCCCAAATTGTCCCAACAGTTCTTGGCAGTCTCGGCGTTGCTCCGGGGTTAGGGCGGAGGAGAGATGGACTCCCTCCACGGAGCCGTCTTTCTCGGAGGTGTTTAGGAGGTCCAGGAGGGGCTCGGAGTCATCTTCGGCCCCACTATCTGTAGCCATCAGGAGGCTAAGTTCTGATCGGACAAAGTGAGGTTTGAGCCGGTTGGCGTGGAGGACCCGGAGGGGGTTCCTGGGGAACTCCATGTCCACCAGGTATGTGACAGGGCCCTTGCGCTCCACCACCTTGAAGGGCCCAGTCCACTTGTCCTGGAGGGCACATGGTTCGACCGGGGACATGACCCATACTTGTTGGCCGGGCTCGAACTCAATAAACGAGGCGTTTTGATCATACCCGCGCCTCATGTCTTCTTGGCTGGCCTCGAGGTTGTTTTTGGCAAGTTCCCGGAACCGCTGAGTCTGGTTTCGGAGCGTCAGGAGGTACCGGTACACGTCGGGGGGAGTGTCTTGGGCGGCCACCTCCCAGCCTTCTTTGACCAGGCTTAGGGGACCCCGGACGGGATGCCCGTATAATAGCTCGAAGGGACTGAACCACAGGGACTTCTGAGGGACTTCCCGATATGCGAAGAGAAGGCAGGGTAGCAACACGTCCCATTGGCGTCGTAAGGGCTCCTCCAGGCCCATGATCATCCCCTTAAGGGTTCGATTGAAGCGTTCCACCAGTCCGTTCCCTTGGGGGTGATAGGAGGTCGTAAATTTGTACGTGACCCACCATTGTTGCCACAAGGACTTCATGTAGCGGGAGATGAAGTTCGTCCCCCGGTCGCTAAAGACTTCTCGGGGAAAGCCCACCCGGGAGAAGATCCCCATCAGTGCCCGGCCCACTATGGGAGCCGTCACGGTCCGGAGGGGGATGGCTTCGGGATAGGGGGTGGCATGGTCCACCAGGATGAGTATGAAACGGTGACCTTGGGAGGTTCGGGGTTCCAGGGGCCCCACAATGTCGATCCCCACCCGCTCGAAGGGAGTGGTGACGACGGGAAACGGTTGCAGGGGGGCCTTTAGCTTCCCGCCACTCTTCCCGCTGGCTTGGCAGGTTGGGCAAGTCCGGCAGTGATTGCTCACATCTTTCTTCATCTTGGGCCAGTAGAAATGGGTCACCAGGCGGCTGTACGTCTTGTCCTGCCCCAGGTGCCCAGCGAGGGGCACATCGTGCGCCAGATTTAGGAGAAAGTCTCTGAACCGGAGGGGAACCACCAGCACCCGGCTGGCCCCCAGCTCGGCAATTTTCTGCTCACTGTAGAGGAGGTCGTTGTCCCAATAGACCCAGTGGGACCCCGAGGAGTCTCTGGTGCTTTGAGCGGTGGCTTGTTGTCGGATCCCCTCGAGGTAGGGACAGGCCTTCTGTTCCTGTCGGAATTGTTCTCGTGTGGGGCCACCTTCGTGGTGCCATTGGGCTAGTTCCGGCAGGTCGTGGAGTGGGGTGATTTCTTCATGGTTGGGCTCCCGGGGCCGAGCTCAGGGTCGGAGTCTTCGGAGACGGCGGGCGGTGGAGGTTCGGGCCACTCTGGTTCTTCCGTGGGGGGGTGGCCCGGACGGCCATGGATCGGGTGGTCGCACAGGCCCACTCAGGGAGGCCTAGCATCCCCAGATGCTCTCTTCGCTCGACGTCAGCCCAGGGGGAACTTTCCAGATCATTCCCGAGGAGGCAGTGTACGGGGGCATCATCTCGGACGGTCACCTTCAGTATGCCCGCTATTCCCCCCCACTCGAAGGGAATGCGAGCCATCTGGCACAGGCTTTCGGAATTGTCTGCTGACCCTACTGGGCACAGTATATTGGGCAGGATCTGGTATGGGGTCACCAGGTGGCCACTTACGGCCGTCACGATGGCTCCCGTGTCGAGGAGGGCTTCGGCCCGGTGTCCATTAATGGTGACCCACTGGCTATACTTTTGAGTGTTGGCCGGAATCGGGCCCGGGGGACCATGTCTCTTTCGCCCAGACATACCAGGGACATGGCGGCGGGCTCCCACTCTGTCTGTTTTGGGTCATAGTCCTTTTCCTCGCCCCTCTCCTCTACCAGGGCGGCAGCGGCGAACTGGTGGTGTGGCGGACCGGTGGTGCTGGGTTGCTGGTTCATTGGGCAGTTGGGGTCATTGGCATAATGACCAGGTCGCTGACATTTGTGGCAGACGACGTTTGAGCGGGGCCCCGGCCAGGCTAGGGGGGTTGCTCCCCTGATCAGGGAGGGCGAAGTGGTGGTCGGGGATGGCACCGCGGGGGCGTCCTGGTTCCGGGTCTGTCCGGCTCCGCCGCCTCGCGGCCGGTTGGACCCCTGGGGGGTTCGGCCTTGGTCTCCCATCGAGTTCCAGAAGATCCGGGTGCTCTCCCAACGATCGGCTTCGATGGCAAGTTTACGGGGCTCGGTCAGTTTGCTATCCAGGAGATGCTGCCTGAGCTCGACAAAACAGTTGTTGGAGAGGTGCTCCCATACAATGAGGTTGAACAGCTGCTCGTAGGTGGTGACTTGGCTGCCTTTAATTCATCCCTCTAAGGCTTTACTATAGAAGTTCACGTACTCCACCCAGGTAGTACCGGGGATTCTCTTACAGTCTCTGAATCGCTGCCGGTACATCTCGGGGGTGAGCCCATAGCGGGTAAGGAGGGCGGCTTTCATGTGCTCGTAGGAGGTCATTTCGGCGTCAGGAAGCTGTAGCAGGGCGTCTCTCCCCTCGTTGACGAACCTCCCCCACAACCCGGCACCCCAGTCTTTTTGCGGTAGCGGGTGTGAGGTCATGGCTACCTCGTAGGCTTTAAACCATTGTTGTATGTCGTCGTTTTTATAGTACTCTCTGACGACATCCTTGGGGATGTGGACCTTGGAGTCGGCAGGAGGAGGTGGGCTCCTGTTCTCGGAGGCGCCGGCCACCCCGTTTTTGGCCTTGATCTCGAGTTCTTTTAAACCACACTCATGCTCGTACACAAGCCTCTTCTCCTCCAGATCCCTCTGCCTTCTTTTCTCCTCCAGGTCCCCCTGCAGCCGTAACTGCTCGAGGGCCATCTTTTTCTCAGCCAACTGTAGTTCTCCATTAAGACGGAGTCGGGCCAGCTCCAACTCGTGGAGCCGGCTTTTTTCTCATTCTCGGGCGTCTTCGTGGGAGAGGCCCGTGTTTAGGTTGGCATTTCTTTCCTCCGCTGGGGTTGTGATGGCTTACGGCTGCGTGTCTGGGATTGTGATAACTTCGTTCTGGGGTGGCGTTACTCCTGTGTCTACCCAAATTTGCAGGGCCTGCTTGAAATCGTCCTTGGTGCTTAGTCCCGTGGTAGCAATGCCCAGGTCCTTGCAGAATTGTTTCAATTCTTTGTGGTTGTAGTCTTCCAGCCGTTCCATCTGGAACTCCGCGGTCGGTCTGGTTTCCTTGGTAGTCATGGTCGGGTGTTCCCGTTAGTAGTGGGCGACTCGCTCTCTGGATCGCACCGCCTGCCATCAATGTTAGAAAGGCAACCTTAGGGGGGGGCAGAGGCTATCTGCCTGACCACCCCAAGTTCCACCTCTCCTTCTAGAACTGGCTGAGCGCGGTCGAGAGACCTCCGGGCGAATTTCCTCTCTTTAGAATCGTACAGGTCGAGCAATCACACCACTACAGATGGACACCACACAAGGATAGATTCTGAAAGTCTTTATCAGTAAATTAGGGAGGTGATCTCAATGATACAGTACAATAGATCGAGGGATCCTCAAAGTCTTTGGTAGTTGTGGGAAGGGGGTAGCGGGACAGTCTCGGTACCTGTCTGGTACGGGGATACCTTGCGCTCAGCTCTCAATCCTCGAGCCGGGAGGTTCCTTAGGGTTGGGCCACGGCAGCGCCAGCAGGGCTCCAGAGATGGTTTCAGCGAGGTTGGGCCGCGGCAGCGCCAGCAGGGCTCGACAGATAGTTTCAGCGAGGTTGGGCCGCAGCAGCGCCAGCAGGGCTCCAAAGATGGTTATAGCGAGGTTGGGCCGCGGCAGCGCCAGCAGGGCTCCAAAGATGGTTTCAGCGAGGTTGGGCCGCGGCAGCGCCAGCAGGGCTCCAAAGATGGTTACAGCGAGGTTAGGCCGCGGTAGCGCCAGCAGGCTCCAAAGATGGTTTCAGCGAGGTTGGGCCGCGGCAGCGTCAGCAGGGCTCCAAAGATGGTTTCAGCGAGGTTGGGCCGCGGCAGCGCCAGCAGGGCTCCAAAGATGGTTTCAGCGAGATTGGGCCGCGGCAGCGCCAGCAGGGCTCCAAAGAGGGTTTCAGGGTTCGAAGTAGGTGAGTTTGTCTCGGGTCTCTCGAAGCCAGGATACAACTGCCGACCCATTCCAGAGCTGTCCCAGATATAGGTCTGCCGTCCTTTGATGTCCGGACCCTCGCACCAGGGGAGTCAGAGGGGCCGGGATGAGAGTGTCCAGACACCCAGCAGGGGGGTGGAGCCAGCGCCCACGGAGGCCGGAGGGCGATCGAAACCCGGCGTCCGGGGGCGGTTGAAGGCCCATCGAAACTCTCATCCTCCAGGATGTGTCAAGTGGCCGATTGACCACCTGGTTGGGTCCTGGTGCCTCGATGTTGGGGCTGCGTTGGGGCCGCGGCCGGGGTCAGGCCGAGACCACGAGGCCGGGATGAGGAAGGCCCAAGATGGAGTCGGGCCTGCGAGGGTGGCCCTGGATAGGTATCGGGCCAGCAGTGTGGGCGAGTCGGGTCGCCATGTCCTGATGGGGGGGGGAGCTGGGGTTGCCAGTGGTGGCGGCTCTCATGCCGGGTTGGAGGGGGTCTCTTCAGCCCGGAGGACAGGGGTGATGTCGTCCAGGGCCCGCCAGGCGGGAGAAGCAGGACCACGCCACAAGGCCGGTTCCAACAGGCTATGTGTGAGTGTGTGTTGGGCTCTGTGTGTGTTGGGCTCTGTGTGTGTGTTGGGCTCTGTGTGTGTTGGGTTCTGTGTGTGGGGCTCTGTGTGTATGTGTATGTGTGTGTTTGGCTCTGTCTGTGTGTGGAGTGTGTGTGTGTGGCTCTGTCTGTGTGTGTGTGTGTGTGTGGCTCTGTCTGTATGTGTGTGTGGCTCTGTCTGTGTGTGTGGCTCTGTCTGGGTGTGTGTGTGGCTCTGTCTGGGTGTGTGTGTGTGTGGCTCTGTGTGTGTGTGTGTGGCTCTGTCTGTGTGGCTCTGTCTGTGTGTGTGGCTCTGTCTGTGTGTGTGTGTGTGTGTGTGTGTGTGTGTGTGTGTGTGGCTCTGTCAGTGTGTGTGTGTGTGTGTGGCTCAGTCTGTGTATGTGTGGCTCTGTCTGT
Source organism: Lissotriton vulgaris (assembly GCF_964263255.1). NCBI lineage: Eukaryota > Metazoa > Chordata > Amphibia > Caudata > Salamandridae > Lissotriton > Lissotriton vulgaris. The sequence goes on along the minus strand of NC_141694.1, from coordinate 1,232,971,842 downwards.
GTGTGTGTGTGTGTGGCTCTGTGTGTGTGTGTGTGTGTGTGGCTCTGTGTGTGTCTGCGGCTCTGTGTGTGTGTGTGGCTCTGTGTGTTTGGCTCTGTGTGTGTAGGTGGGTGCATGTGGCTCTGTGTGTGGCTCTGTGTGTGTGGGGGGTTGTGGGTGTGGAGGGGGTTGTGAGTGGGGGGTTGTGTGTGTGGAGGGTTGTGTGTGTGGGGGGTTGGGTGTGTGTATGGGGTTGTGTGTGTGGGGTTGTGTGGTGTGTGGGGCTGTGTGTGTGGGGTTGTGTGTGTGGGGGGGTTGTGTGGTTGTGTGTGGGGTTGTGTGGTTGTGTGTGGGGGGTGTGTGTGTGGGGTTGTGTGTGTGATTGTGTGTGTGTCTGTGTGTGTGGGTGTGTGAGGTTGTGTGTGTTGGGTTGTGTGTGGGGGGGTTGTGTGTGTGAGGGGTTGTTTGTGGGGTTGTGTTTGTGTATGGGGTTGTGTGTGTGTGGGGTTGTGTGTGGAGGGGTTGTGTGTGTGTGGGGTTGTTTGTGTGAGTGTGTGGGGCTGTGTGTGTGTGGCTGTGTGTGTGTGTAGCTCTATGTGTGTGTGTGTGGCTCTGTGTGTGTGGGTGGGTGCGTGTGGCTCTGTGTGTGTGTGGCTCTGAGTGTGGATTATGCTATTGGCATTGTAAATGACAATGCCATTTATTTATATGTTTTAAAAACAAAAATAATGTCATGAGCAATGCCAATAGCTCTAACTTTAACAAAGACGAGACCATTGCATTGTAAATGCTTATTGAAGTTAAGGATTGACTCTTGTCTTCAAGGGCTCCCAACCTCTACCCATCACTGCAAGACCTAGGACAGGAAGGGCTGTGTCTCACAGTACTGGACCCTTGATGTGAGCCCCAGGGGAAGGCCTCCCTTCCTTGGGCCTCACAGACGAGGTCAAGAATGTAAGGCTGGAGGGAGGGCCATACCCTGATGCTGGCCCATTGGAACGAGGACCAGTAGAAGGTCCCTCTATTAGATCTTTTAGCCTTGGTTAAGCACTGTGACGCTCAGAGAAGGGGGTCTGAGGTTACCATATATACTTCTGGAATTCAAAGAATAATTACTTTCCAGTTATGTTATGTTACAGTGATTTAAAGGGCGCATGGCTACTCATGAGTGCCCCGGTGCGAAAAACTAGTAAAAGAAACGGAATGGTTACATTTTTATGTGTGGAAACTGGTGTTGGTGTCCCCAGATCCCACTGAGCTTGTGCACAAAATACCACCAACAGTTCATTGCACAGTGACTTTGCAGACTGCATATAACCACATCCGTTGAACAGCAATTTGCTTTGATTTATGTTATGACATAACTAATCTTTTATTTATTTTTTGTAAACAAATTTTATTGACGTTTACAAATCTGTTCAAACACACATCATGTAAATGTCCATAGTGAGATACATGCAATCAGAGAGAGTAATGGAACCAACATGTAAGATGCAATCATTTGAAGTGTTCTCTGCATGGTAGTGTCTATCTCTTCCACCCTCAAGTTCAAAAGATAAACTACGGAGACTATATAATTAAGACCACATTGTATGTAATTCTCACAACATTCGCTCCTGTCATTGTCAAAAGGTAACTCTCTTCTAACATCCCACAACTACCCCCCCCCCCCCTCCCCTCCCTCCCTCCCAGGCATGTCACTTCTAGTTCTTCATACAAATTGCAGTGTGTTGATGTTACGTTGTGCTTTCTTAATATACCAACATTATCAGAGCAAAGGGTAATGCACAGCAGTTGCAGATTCATGGTGTGTAACATTATAAGAATTCCAATATTTAATCAGACTCATGGACAATCTGTCTGGCCTTCCACTTCAGGGGCCGATGCCCCAGGTTATTCATCGCTGTCGCTGTCAGGGATGTTGAGGAGCACTACCAATGTTTCCCATGCCTTTGCCACATCTAGTGCCTTCTCGCTCCCCGCCCTCTTCGCCAACGGCATCCGAACTATTCCCTCACATTCTGCCCATTTAATGGATTCTTTCTTCCAACGTTCTATGTTGGGGCCCCTCCGCGCTTTCCAATGCATAGAGTTCTCCAGTTTAGCTAGCAGGAGACCCATGTTTATGAACTTGCTAGTGATTTTATTTTTGGCCGTGTGAGGAAACCAATTCAACATACACGGTCCTATGGCCGATTCCAATTCTCTGTCAGTGATTGTGCTAAGGAATGCCACCACTTCAGGCCAATATACGTCTAATTGTGGGCACCCCAGAACATGTGGCGAAAGTCGGTTTCCTTCCAGCGGCAAAGCGGGCAAGTATCTTTGCCTGTATCAAAGTATTTGTTAAGCTTCACTGGGGTAAGGTAGGCTCTATGTAAAATGTAAAAGTGCACTAATGACATAACTAATGTTTTAGGTTATGCTTTAAGACAGTCCATATACGTTTACTAGAAATGACTTCTTGAAAATGTACAATAATAATTTATTTTACAAAGCATATGCCCTGGGTTAAGTTGATGGCATATTTTGAACCTTGAAATATCCAGCCTTCCAGGTTTACAGTTTCTCGACATAGTTAGCCTACATGGTCTTCACTTTTACTCTTGCTTATTGACTTATGTTGAGCACAGGTCTGGAGATATAGCAGATGTTATCTAGTACTATGTTTACTTGTACAGCTCAGTTACAATAAGCTTCTTGCCACTAATTTAAGTAACTTTAAGTAACATAACTAGCCTAAAAAAGAGAAATATAGGTTATTAGTTAAAAAGCCAGGTTTTCATGGGTTTTCTGAATTTAATTATATAGGTTCTGAGCGAATGGCAGCTGGGAGAGAGTTCCACAATTTGGCAGCCATCATAGAAAAGGATATGTCCTCACACACAACTCTTCTAGTTCTCACATATAACTCTTCTAGTTTGTGCCACAGTTAGTAAGAACTGACTGGTGCAGCCTTGAGTTTTATTCGACTGCAAAAATAAAAATGTGGATATTAGTAAAGTAGGATAGTGGTGATGTAAGATCTTATGTACGATCACAATTGCTTTGAAGGCAACTCTGGAACAAATAGTCATCCCTGCAGGGTTCCTAGGAATGGTGTTATTCTGTCATGGCATATATGAGGCAGCCAGCATACATTTTGCATGAGTTGAAGTTGATAGAGGAGTTCTTCAGTGACAACTAAATGCGTGACCTTAGGGTAATCCAAACTAACCTAGATGTTGATTACTCTGGTGTTAAGGATGTATGGTAGGAGGTACTTTAAGATGTTGAGTTGGCCAAAGCGCATGCTAGACCCTTCGTCCACTTGTGTTTCGTGATATATTGCTGTTGAGATGGATACTAAGACTACATATGTCCTTAGGTGGGAATGGAGGATGTTGCATGAATTCAGGCCAGTAGGCCATGAGCCAGGAAACGGATCTTTGCTCATTAGCAGCACCTTGATCTTGTTAGCGTTTACCTTTAGGAAGTAAAACATCTACAGTAGCACGTTAGAGGGAGGCAGTTAGTGAAAGTCTTTCCATCATGTGGAAGATTCATATTTGCACTCAGACTGAGCAGAGTAAATATGATTTGAGTGTCGGCTACAAACATAGAGTGTTGATTGAAGAGCAGCGTGGACATGATTGACCACCCCCATGAGACACCACAGTTCAATTGTTTAGATGTGTAATTAAAAGCTGAAGGGTTATGTAGAAAATATGTAATGTATTTGACTTGGCAGCTCTGCCCCAGCCTTGCGTCTTCTTGGGTTTTCAAAATGGAATGATTTATGGTATTTAAGGCTGTTAATGGTCTAATGGTCTAAATGTACCAGTGCACCCCCCACCACCCTTTGTTGATCATGTATCAAAGATCCTCCAAAAGCAACAGGATCAACAGTTGTGTTGTGGGTCCTGTTTGTGACAAAATCCTAAAGTTGGTTAAAAACAATTTTTCCAAATCTTTGCCAAAGGATGGTAGAAGGTAAATTGGCTGAAATTTGTTGTGATCTTGTCGGCCAAGAATGGATTATTAAAAACTGGATTTCACAGTGTCATTTTTCATGTGAGGGGAAAAATACCTTGCCTTAAAGAACAGCTACACAAATCCAACATTTGAGTTTAGAGAAAATGGAAAGGAAGTTTCATGAATTTAGCCGGGCATAACCGGGTCGAACGACAGGTTGTAATGGTGGGATCAGGAGGATTTGTATCAATTGGTGAGAAAGAGTTTCAAGTAATCACAGTGTGGCTATTGAGAGTTGTCACACAGAAGTTTTCAGGTTTAGGAATTTGTTCTTGCTGGTTGTTGTCACATATTTGTTTAGTTTTGTTGAAGAACAAATGAGCAAGCTAATACTGTCTGGAGTGTTGTAAGGAAGTTGAGGAAGCTGAAGGAGAATGTAGTTCTAATTCAATACAGAATTATCCTTTCAATAGAGTGTAGGCTTGGGAGATTAGATCCGATCACAGAGGTTGCTTTTCTTGGCTCTGCTGGTTTTAAATGTATTGGTGGTAGCTATGTTGATATACTGTATTATTTTATTTATGCCAGATGAATACCAGCTTTTGTTAGTTTATTACATTTTTCTTCTGTTTAGACTGTGACATGAATATACTGGCCAGGCTGGTAAAATACTGGCCTTGGGGCAAACCTAGAAGCCTTGTCTACCTTACCTGGACCTTGCAACAACAGCCCAGCTCTGTAAGGCCCAAGGAAACGGGCCAATTAGCGAGTCAGGCTCGCAGTATCATTTAATTGCATTTGGACATTTACTTGCAGGTGTGCTGCAAAACTGGGACACATCCTTGCATGCAGGTGAAAAGAGATGTATTTCAAACTGTTAATTTAATGTGCATCATGCTAATTTGCAAAAGGAAATGCTTTCTGGAACCGCCTAGGGCTATACTAATAATTAGTATCAGAGAACTTTTAAAGGCTGCAGAGGGCCTTAATAGAGGGTTAGTATAATTGTATTCTAGTATCTCTGGTATTTTACAGTGACGTGAGTGGTGCCTTTGATAGACGTTAAGGTATATCAACTGTTTTGTTTGCTTTTTGTCTTGCTCAAAAATCTTCTGTGTAATACATCTTATCTTGCACTGGGTATCTGGGAAACCATCTTGTAATTGTACATCATTGTGTGCCAGCCCACATCACATTCATAACCAGGTGTATCAGCTACAAAGCCATCATTACTGGCACCCCTATCTATTTGGATAGCAAGTTCAACATCTCTAGTGGTTCTCCACACACCCGCTCCAACACACCTTTCATGCGGGAAATGAAGTGCAAAAAAGGAACAAACACGGCAAAAGGTCCTCCCTACTTATGTACAAGGATCTGAAATGATATCCTCATAGCCATCTAGACAGCCCCAAGACAGCTGCAATTTAGAAAACAGCTGAATACTCACTTCTTTAAAGAATGCTACTCCATGATGCATAAACGATCCACAAACCAGCTAATCCTCCGGCTAGGTTTGTGCTATATAAATACAACATACATAATCCTTATAATATTTTACTAATATAACATTTGATTAAAGATTAATGATATGCGTTTTGGAGAGACCTTGGCCAAACATTTCCACCCAGTAAGAGTAATCTAATATATTTCTAGTTACTGGAACTTTAAAATGTGTGTACTTATTTTATTGAGGTGTTTGTTTATGTTTTTATTGTGTTACTGAAATCCACTCCAAGAAAGTCGCATCTTGCAAAGTCGCATCAAGAGGCCGGAGGACTAGCAGCTGATTGATGGCACTTCTTGTGATGTCATTTCCTTTAATGTCACGTTGCATCCAAATTAGAGGGGACTCACACATTCCCTTTATGCCCAGGCCGTAAAACTGCCCCTGTTATTAGGCCTGGTTCAGAGTAATTCTCCGAGTCCTCCCTCTGTTATGCCAGTCCTCCTCTCATTAGCCCAGTCTCTCCCTGGATAGCCCAGTATTCCAAATCTTTAGCCTATCTCCCTCCTTGTAATCCAGTTGTCCTGTTTGTAGCCCGATCTCCCGCCCCTTGACCACGCCTCTCCATCCTTAGCTCAGCTTCCCCACTAATGAGTCCACTTGCGCCTCTTTCCCATCATTAGCCCTCTGTCCTCAGTAGCCATTTCCATCTATCCTTAGCTCAGTCTTCCCATCATAACCCCTTTAACACCCTATTTAAGTTCATCTTCAAGATAGTCTTTTCCATCCTTCACAAGGCCTCGCTGCTCCTTTGTCCAAGTGCGCCCCCTATCGGAACATAGTGACCCCTCCTGATTAGTCAAGGCTCTCTTCTCACTGATAACCAAGTACATCCACTCATATTTAACCCAGTCCCTGACCTAAGTATTCAAAGAACATTCGCGTTTGTGCCTCTTCTTCATTGCTTCTATAATTTACATTTTTCTATAAAACAGTCTATTCAAATGTGACCTGTTGTGACATTGTTGATTGTTCTAATTGATCTACCCAGCTTTCAACTGGGTTTACAGCTTTTCTCCTGTGGTCTGTCTTGTAAATGTAAATGTACAGGAATTTATATAGCGCAAATCACCGAGCGGTTTCTAAGCGCTTGCTTAGGGGACCGGTCCTGGTATTCCCCTGTGAGATAACCCCGGCAGGGTATCCGCAAGGTGAAAGCCAGGCATCCAAAACGCGAGGGGCCGTTGTGGAGATTAAGCAAGCTTTGCCCAGAGTCGCAGAGTGTGAACCTGTGAATCGAGTAGGCACCGGAGCGAGAATTGTCAAGTCCATGGACATTTTTGGACTCAAGACCCCGCCGAGCCGGGAATTGAACCCTGGTCCCGGGCTGACCTCTGCTTCCAGGTCAGCCTCCTCTAACCAGTGAGCCACACTTCTCCACATCTCACATAAGGCATCTGAGGCATCTGAGGGACGCCATTGCGCCATATTACACACCTAGCTGATGACATCCACATGCACCTTTCTAAACATGGTGCTTACAAATTTCCCATGTTTGCACAATACAGCAATGCAATTTTCACACAGCCCTGCTTTGTGTGAACCTTAGTAAACTTTGGCCCACAGTCTACTGTGTGCCAAGATTCAAAAAGGCCAGAATGTCTGGAACATCCTTTCAGGTTAGAACAGCACAACTTTGGAATAAGAGCAACTGTGAACTTGCTGAGTTTTAGGAAGAATCTGAAGACATGGCTTTTCCCTAAGTAGATAAGGTAGAATTTTGGTTTCTCAGTACAAAACTGCCTAGGTGAAGTTACCTGTGTAAAGTGATGGTTTGGATAGCGCATTGATACCCGTGGGGTGAATGCTGTGCTCTACAAATTGTTTATCATAATTGGCAGCATTACAAAGAGTTGCACTGGCCAGTGTGTCTCACCTGAGCCGTCCTCTGTAGGATCAGGGAAGTTCAGAGAACTCGCAACCTGTCATACAGAGCCCTATTGTGCACCGACTGGAAAATATGACACTGAATAATTGTCTCATTTAATGACCCTGTGGATGTAAAAGAAAGAGCTCCCTATATGCAAAATCTTTGTAAACAGATTCTTGCAAAATTTGCCTTGATTAATTTAGGAAATTGAAAATGTGTTTTGCACCTTGGGGCACGGACCCGTACACATATCTCTGGCACACTACAACAATTCTGGGTACATCTGCAGCCTCTGTTCACTGAAGACAACTGATGCCTCAAATGTTCCTTTGTTTGTGTGTGGTTATAGACTGAACCCTGAAAACGGCAACCAAAGAAAGTCTCTACAAAGTTCACACAGTTCAAGCTGGGCGCACTGGTTTACCAGTGTTTACCTCATAGGCGCTGGAAGAAGAGGTGAAATAACGATGCTGGAGTTCCGAATGAATTTATCTTGTCACTTCTGCTGTGCATTCAAAGTCGGAAATTAAATGTCAGTCTAGTCCTCTGACAAATTGCTTCCTATTCGTTTAACCCCTCCCCTGCTGGTGACGGAACCACTCCGTCATCAGCCGCGGTCGCGCTGTGCTGATGACGGAGCGGTTCTGTCACGGCCCGCTCGGCACGCCTGCGCGGCGCGGATTCCACACCTGCGCTGAGAGTTCCATTGAGCCGGCGGGGCCGTGACGGAACCATTCCGTCATGAGCACAGCGCACCCGCTGCTGGTGACGGAGCGTCACCAGCATGGGCGCGCCGCGCGCCCCCGCCCCCTTAGCACTGCGGCGGAATAGCCGCCGCTGTGAAGGGGTTAACATGGAGACTGGTGTTTGTTTTTCTTTTCTCTCTTACTGCAGTGTGAGGATTTTGTAAAGTGAACTATGTGACAATCTTGATTGTGTGGCAGGAAAGGCTGTAGGATTTTTTTTCTTCTAACACAACAACATTTAAATACCTATACATGACCTGTAGAAATATTTCAATATAAATCAACAGGAATACACAAATTAGGGGCCTTATTATGAGTTTCGGCGGTCCTGGAGCGGGTGGCACGCCACTGCTCTGCTCCACGAATACCACAACTCAATGCCGTCTCTATGCCACTTACAAGTAATTTTGTGGTGTGGCGGGTGGGGGGTGTGGCAGTCCTGCAGCGATCCTGTTTAAATGCTCATTATGAGCCTTAAAAAGCACTGCAACGGGACCGCCAGTGCACCTTCCTGCACAGGACAGAATGCACCATGTCATGCATCCTTTCTCGTGCAGGACGTGGGGGTCCAAAACTACAGGGTGGCACAACATGTGGCCGCCTGCATGCCCCCACGTGCACAGAGGCAGAAGGGGGCCTTGCAGGGCCCCCTATTTTGCCTCACGACCATCCTTTTCATGGCAGGTTGAAATCAGTGGTGTAGTGAGCACAGACCCACGTCTGGGCATACCTTTTTCACCAGGGTTACATATGCAAAAGAAACAATTGATGGACGGATGGCTGGACAATGCAAACATTCTGATTTGCACATGGCTAGGTCCAAACTGGAGTGGTGTGGTGAGCAAAAGAATGATGGATATAACCCAGTTCCTTGTGACTGGGGGTGAATGTTTGCATTGTCCAGCATTCCGTCCATCAATTGTTTCTTTTGCATATGTCGCCCTAAGTGTGAAAGGGGTTGCGCAGATGTGGGTCCCGTGCTCACTACACCACTGGATTCAAGCTAGCCTGGCTGATGAAGGGTGATACCCTGAAACCGGTCCCAGTAGGCTTGTTCCCGGTCCAGGGAGGGCCTGGCTTGGCAGTTCTGGCTGGACTTTTCGCACAAGGTACAGGGTCAAGACTGACTTAAATATGGCTGGGTCCAAACTGCATTGTGATGAGGTGAGCAAAAGAATGATGGATTTAACCCAGATCCTTGTGACTGGGGATGAATTTTTGTATTCCGTCCATCAACTGTTTCTTTTGCATATGTCGCCCTAACTGGGAAGGGGATGCCCAGATGTGAGTCCCATGCTCACAACACCACTAGATTCAAGCTAGCCTGGCTGATGAAGGGTGTTGCCCTGAAACCAGTTCCAGGATGCTTGTTTCCGGTCCAGGGAGGACCTGGCTTGGCACTCCGGGCTGGACTGTTCCCACAAGGAATAGGGTCAAAACTGATTTGCATATGGCTGGGTCCAAACTGGGGTGGTGTGGTGAGCAAAAGAATGATGGATTTAACTGAAATCATTGTGACTGGGGATGAATGTTTGCATTGTTCAGCATTCTGTCCATCAATTGTTTCTTTTGCATATGTGGAACCACCAGCATATTTTCACCTCAAACCACTGGCAGACCACCGCAGGATCTTTGATCCACTGCGGTAGCAGTTGTTCAGTGGCGGTCCAACCGCCACACTTATAATACTGTGGGCAGTGGTCCCGCAGTGTGGCGTTGGTTGGACCTTTTCTTTCTGAATAGTGATGGAAACAATTTTCTAAAATCAAAACAAATCATGATATTTTGCTTGCTGATGCACAGATGAAAGTATTCACTGACACCCAATTTCCACCACATTTTAATTTGGGTGCTATATAGTCTGCGCTAATTTAGTGGTTATTATAATGGAAAAACTACTGTCTGTAAAAGACAGTGTGCTACCGCACCATGCTTCAGTAATATATTTATGACAGTGTGCTCCTAAATACAACTCTAGCTGTATACTACACCCATACCACTCTCCTACAGAGTGGCATGGCACATTTACAGCACTTGCTCTCTGTGTGATGCTTGGATTTCTCAGACTGTGAGTTCAGTAACATTGATGGCAGAACCCCCAGTCTGAAAGTTGTTCCAGCATCACTGGTTTACCTGCATGTGACATGAAATCAGTTGGTGGTTGTAGAAAAATTCAAATGAAAGGAGAAAACCCAAGGACCGTCTTCAGAGGCAATTCAGACATTTTATTGGGACTGAGTAGAGAAGAATTCATTCCTTCCTAAAATAAAGGTGACTATTGATGATGGAATAGTTGTGGAGGGAAAGTGTTGATTTGTTCAACACACTGTTTATTAATCTCACATGGAATGATGATAGGTTGTAGTTTTTAAGTCACTGCATGGTCTGTGGTTTAACATGAAAACCACACCACAGTCTTGCTGCGCCGGATCCTGAGCCAGTCCTCCATCCTCCAAACAAAAACTCATGTCTTGATGGCTCGGATTCTTTTATTTTTATGGGTGTCAAGGACATGGTAAGATTGTTCTTGCTTGATTCTTGTTTGGACAGTAACTGTTTTAAGTATTTGCCATTTTTGGTACCCAAAATAACCATTGTCATTGTATAAATATATGTATGTAAACTTTTGTTAGGCAGCTACTACAGTGAAGAGGGGTTCGCAAGATTCAAATCTTGGAATTTGTGAAATCCAGTTAGTTCTTTATAAATTCACATTACAGGCCAATGGGATTTGGGAAAAGGTTTGATTGACGTTTTTATTATGTGTTTCCTGCTCAGTGTAGAGTGGCTTAACAGTGGTGCCATGGGCCATAATACAAGTAAAGAAAATGCCACTTAGCCACAGTTAGGTGGTAAAGGGCAGCCATAATTTGGGCCCAGATAGTCCCTTTCACCCCTGAACCCCAGTGCAGCAGATCTCAGTGGGAAACAACCTTTACAACGCAACTTTTACAACGCACTACCATTACAACGAAACTTTTACAACGCAACATCCATTACAACAAATGCCATTACAACGCAACCATTACAACGCATGACACTACAGCGCATACCACTACAACGCATGCATTACAACGCAGTCATTACAATGCATACCATTACAACGCATAGCATTACAACACATAGTACCCTTACACTTTCCAAAACTTACCCTACTGTTGCACCCCCTGGAGTTGGAATAGTCATTTATACCTCTACACTATCCAACACTTACCCTATTATTGAACCCCTGGAGTTAGAATAGTAATTTTTACCCCTACACTATCCAACACTTACCCTACTATTGCACCCCTTAGAGTTAGAATAGTAATTTTTACCCCTGCACTATCCAACACTTACCCTACTGTTGCACCCCCCTGGAGTTAGAATAGTAGATTTTACCCCTACACTATCAAATACTTACCTTACATGCAATGAAATGTTATGCGTTGTAATGGTAGTATGCGATGTAATGGAATGCGTTGTAAAGGAATTTTTTTTAAATTCGTGGTAATAGCATGCGTTGTAATGGAATGCGTTGTAATAGATATTGCGTTGTAAAAAATGCATTGTAAAGGTATGCGTTGTAAAAGTATGCATTGTAACGTCATACATCCATCTCAGCACTACAAGCGGGACAAGCAGATGGCTGTCTCATGTCACGCTTGAAGGGTAGGGGGGAGTGGGCGTGGTTAAATTCTGTCCTCTGGGAGGATCAGTTCTTCCAACAACAGTCTTCTCTGAGGTGGTGCTTTATGAAATTGGAAAGATCATGCAAAACATCTCCACCTAAGTGGAAGATCTTTCGAGGTTTATGGAGAGACAGACTCAAGTTGTGGAGAACATAAATAAAAGTCTCCAGGACATTGTAAAGTTGCATTGGGAACATCTGCGAGTGTACAGGGAGGAGGACTCACGTGCCATGCCATAGTTGTGCAGTGCATACATGGGCCTTTCACACAGTAGTGTAAGACGGGCCCACGCAGCACCCATGGAGGGGGAAGGGGGGGTCTCAAGTTCTAGAGGGCCCCCATAGCCCAGTACTCTGTCCAGAGAACTCCGGATTGAGCCCGGAGTGGGCCCCTCCAGGTACCTTGCAAGGGGACCCCCTCAAGTTTTCTTACGCCAGTGGTTTCACATAGGGGCCTGTCCCATGTTACAGGGCCAAGTCAGGTGTTTCAGGCAGCTGGGGATCAACAAGCACCTTCATGGCCCCCTCCAACAATCAACTCACCTGCTACTCCTACTGACTCACCTTCTTCCAAATAAACTCTAAAGGCACCCGATGTCTGCATGTGCTTTCTCTCATCTGTACCTGGCCCTGAAGGTGAGTGAATTCAAGTAATATCATGGAACATGTTGGAGTCTGGATCATCTGCCATTCACCCCTAGGTAATCCCACACATCCCTCTACAGCAGAGGTCTTCAAACTTTTTGATGCCCAGACCCCCTTGTAAAACCTTTTTAGGCTTAAGGACCCCCTTCCAACAAAAGTTTCTAGAAACTGGTACTCCTCATCATCAACAACTATCGACAACCATAAATGCGCCTTTTAGACCTCATCACATCCATCCATCCTTCATCCACCCACACTTTCACACATCCATCCATCCACCCTTTCATCCATCCATCCATCCATCCATCCATCCATCCACCCTTTCATCCATCCATCCATCCATCCATCCATCCATCCACCCTTTCATCCATCCATCCATCCATCCATCCATCCATCCTTTACCAATCCATCCATCCTTTACCCATCCACCCTTCCATCCATCCATCCATCCATCCATCCATCCATCCATCCATCCATCCATCCATCCATCCATTCACACATCCATCCATCCATCCATCCTTCATCCACCCACCTTTTCACACATCCATCCATCCATCCTTCATCCACCCACCTTTTCACACATCCATCCATCCTTCATCCACCCACCTTTTCACACATCCATCCATCCTTCATCCACCCACCTTTTCACACATCCATCCATCCTTCATCCACCCACACTTTCACACATCCATCCATCCACCCTTTCATCCATCCATCCATCCATCCATCCATCCATCCATCCATCCATCCATCCATCCATCCACCCTTTCATCCATCCATCCATCCATCCATCCATCCATCCATCCATCCATCCTTCATCCATCCATCCATCCTTCATCCATCCTCCATCCATCCTCCATCCATCCATCCATCCATCCTTCATTCATCCACCCTTCATTCATCCACCCTTCATCCACCCTTCATCCACCCTTTCATCCACCCTTTCATCCACCCTTTCATCCAACCTTTCATCCAACCTTTCATCCATGCAACCTTTTATTTATCCATCCATCCATCCATCCATCCATCCATCCATCCATCCATCCACCCTTTCATCCATCCATCCTTCATTCATTCACCCACCCACCCTTTCATCCATCCATCCATCCATCCATCCATCCTTCATTCATTCATTCACCCCTTTCATCCATCCACCCATCATTCATTCATTGGCCCACCTTTTCACACATCCATCCATCCATCCATCATCCATGCAACCTTTTATCCATCCATCCATCCATCCATCCACTGTTTCATCCTTCCTTCCTTCCTTCCAACCATACATACATCCTTCATCTATCCACCCTTTCATCCATCCATTCACCCATCATTCATTCACCTACTTTTTCCACACATCCATCATTCATCCATGCAACCTTTCATCCATCCATCCATCCATCCACTCATCATTCATCCACCTTTTCACATATCCATCCATCCATCCTTCATCCACCCTTTCATCCATACATTCACCCATCCATCCATCCATCCATCCATCCATTCACCCATCATTCATCCACCTACCTTTTCACACATCCATCCATCCATCATGATCAACCTTTTATCCATCCACACATCTATCCTTCATCCATCCACCCGTTCATCCATTCATCCACCCACCTTTTCTGTGCCCCTCTCATAGGGGGGGGGAGCGGGGAGGGGGGGTCAGTATCTCTCTGCGTCTTCTGCTTCTTCCTTTCTCATGGGAGGGCATCTCTGTACCTCCCTACTGGGGGCGGGGGCGGACAGGCTGTAACATCTCACCATGAAGAACAGACTCTCAGGCACATTTCTCCCACACAGGCGCCAGGTATGAGGGTTCGTGCTTTGTGCATTGTGCTTTACAGCCTCCTCCCCCAGCCACCCTCCCCTGCCCCCATCCCTTCCCCTCCTCTTGTCTGTAAGCCGGGCTCACGAAGCCACACCAGAGTACTTCACAGGTCTTTAAAAGACCTTTTACTTGTTAATGAGGCTTTGTTGTTTTTCACCCCTCGGTGTGAATTAGGCCTCTGCCGTGAGCACCCTCAATCAGCCCAATGCCACTAAGGCAAACTGGCAATCTGCGACCCCCTTCCCAGGACTCCACGACCCCCCTGGGGGTCGCGCCCCACAGATTGAAGACCCCTGCTCTACAGGTATGCTCAACCCTCTGAACAGTCACAATACATCCATGTAAGTTACAAAAAAATTAAGATGTATATAGAATTTTAAAAAAAAGTGATATAGGCAAGGATTCTGTGGATGGTGTAAACCTGTCAACTGTCCTACAAGGGGAGCAACAAGCAAAGTGGGGCCCGGGTCCAAGGAGGGGCAGGTAACTTGTAGTGGGATGAGGAATGGAAAGAAACACACCAGGAACATCAGGTGAAAAGTTTCTGTACATTGTCCAATGGGGAAAATGAAGAAAAGCAAAGAAAATGTCCAAAACAATAGTCCCAAAAATGCCAAGTCCCAAAGTGATATTCAAAATCCAAAGTAAATTCCAATTAGTTCGCCATTACAGAAAAGCCAGACCTCCAACCATTTTGCTGGTTCTGAACTACAGTCCTGGATTCAGTTTCTGAGTGTTGACCCACTTGGAGCTCCTACTCCGGGATAGGCTTCATAGGAGGGACATGACAACTCAAGAGCAGGACCGCCCACTAGGGTAGTTTGGGGGGAAAAGGACAAGGTACACTGGGGATGACAAATACAACATGTGATGGCTGCAGTCCATTAGGATTGGAGGAAACAAAGCTTATTGTGTTGAACAGCTGCCATTTTTTTTAAAGGGTCTTGCCTACTCCCACCTTGTCTGCAAGGACCTTAGCGATTGCCTCCTGTCCATTTTACAGATGCTACATGGCCTCCTGGTAAGCAGCCATGGTGACATTCTGAGGGAGCGGGGAAAAGTAATTCACAAGGGCTCATGTGTCTGTAGCAAATCCCACCATCGACCATTGACCTGCTTGTTGGGCGCTCTTTGGAGGAGGATTAGCAATGGGATGCTGCAACAATACCAAGTCATGTGGGGACCTGATCAGTGGTGGAGCACTGTTGCTTGATGTTCTAGGGCCAGGATAAACCCCATTGTCAGTGTCCTCCGTGCAGTAGAGAAGTGTGGCTCAATGGTTAGAGCGGCAGACCCTGATGCAGTAGTCTGGCCGGGACCAGGGTTCAATTCCCGCCTCAGCGGGTCTCTGGCTCAATTTCCTTGGACCTGATAATTCTCGCCTTGGTGCCTATTCTGATCATGAGCCCCACTCTGCACCTCTGGGCAATAGCTTGCTTAATCTCTACAACGGCCCCAACAACGCTGAGGATGCCTGACTTCACCTTGGGGTTGCCCAGGAGAGGGCTCCTCACAGGGAAAGGCCAGGAAGGGTTCCTCGGCGGTATTCGTAAAAGCGCCGAGATGCCTCCGGGTAGTCGTGTGCTATTAGTGCGTAATTATTATGTATCATCATTTTATTTATATGGTGTACAGATTGATCGCCCCATCTGTCATGTCTTAAGCATCCTTTCACAGTATTTTGGCGTCTGATTTTGCAGCTATCTATAATGGTGCACTCTCCCTGCTGTTGTAATAACCCCCTCTTCAGTGGCGGTGGTACCATCTAGGAACTACCAATTAGCCAAAGCCTTACACCTTTATCTCCCCTGGTAGAGATTTACCCCATTTCTTTCTTGGCTGCCTGCTGAAAAGGAAAGTTGAGAAGACAAAAAATCATGAATGCTGATGTCCTTTAATTCAAGTACTTAACAGTGTGTGTGTATGTACACCCTAACGAGTCGGTGTTTGTCTTTTTCTGAGAGCACGCTTATTTGAGACTTTTTATGGGAATTATCAATAGCCGGTTGACTCCGCCGGTGTGCATGCCACTCTCCAAGGGTCAGTGAGGTCCGGAAGGAGTTTTTTGCTGTTGGATGCATTTATATAAATATATATATTTATTTCATTTTTCACTGAAAAAAACAAAGGTCACTGGGATATTATAGATAAGAAAGACAATTTTAAAAACCTCAGACATTCACTGAAAAAACTAAGGTTACAAGGGCATTATAGTTAGGCTCAAACAAACAAAACCATAGAAACTCAGCAGTTATAGTTACATGAGATAAATATACGTCAGGCACCCACAATGAACTGCTTATAACCTCACGTATTATATCACTCATGACATGGTCAGTGACATCAAGAGGGAAAGCCTCTCTTTTTCTCAGCCCCCGCTGGATGAATCACCCTGAAACTTTCTAAGCAGTAGCTGAAGTGAGTGGCAAACTAGTTTTGAAAATTTGGTGATGATGCATCAAATGGCACCAAACTTATTAGGTAATAGCTTTGCCTATTGAAACTAGGTCCTATATATAACTACCTATTGGCAACCGCCATCAGGTAATAACCAACTAGTAGTTATGTAGTTACAGTTAGGACAATATCTCAATACATTAGGAAAATAGATGTTTAATATGCAAATACCTTTGACACCATTAAGCAAATCTTGATGAAACTATCCAAAAAACTGTTTATCCACCTCAGCTCCTTCAAGGAACGTTTTGGGGTGATCTGTCAAGTGGGGGCCGAGAAAAAAGGGGTCCCCAAACACATTTCCCCCATTTATTTTTCAGGAAAATTAGACACCACTACATCCAAAAGGATTGAACGGAAGTACAACAAATTTGTAAAAAAATAAGATCTTGCTCCGGAAGGCAGGTTTTTTGTGCTTTGGTGTAATTCAGTTCAGTAGTTTTCCAGAAATTAAGGCAAAAAAATATAGATGTCACACCACGAAGGATCCACAGAGCCAACAGATCTAGAGAGAAGATATGTTTGGCTGCCACCAAAAGATGTGATGGCAACCAGTTTAGGGTTTAGGGATTCAGTCCCCTGTCTTGAAAAAATCATTAAAGGGGCAATTTAGGGATACCTTGGCCCCCTAGACCTGGTGGAGGGGGCTCCAAAAATGATTTTTAAAACACATTTATCATGAATTCATGGATGATCAGTGGATCCAGTGTATTTTGTCTTTTTTTTCTAAAAGCTACTGTAGTTTTCATAGCCCCCTGCCCCAATGTGGACCTGTGCCTGTGGGGTTGGCACATAATATTGCTTCAGGACATGGGGAGCCTATCCTTTGGGGCTGCATTATTTATATTTTGATGAGAGGCGCGCTTGACCCCCCTCCTCAGCCCATTTTCAGTTCCTGGAGACCCCATCCCCTAGGGCCAATTCATAAAAAAATTGATGGGGCATATGGCCCCTCCTTGGGAAATTTCCAGGCCCTGGGGACCGCATCTCCCAGGGCTGATTCTTTAACAAAAACGAAGGGGCAGGTGGCCCCCACCCCCTCGAGCTTTATTGTAGCTGTGGGGACCCCATCTTTTGGGGCTGTGCATTTAATTGACATATCAAGTAACTATATCTCATGTCTATGGTATCTCAAGTAATTTTAACTTGTTCCCTAAAGCAACTATAACTTGCATCCTCACAATGCACTGTGACTTACCCTACATATACATGACTCATGATGTTCTTTTATATCATTAAAAACATCACAGCAAACATCTAAAATTACATAATTGACGACAAGACTGTGAGTGGCGGGAGCTATTTATAGTTACTTTAGGGCATGAGTTATAGTAAATTGCAGGGTCGGCTCTACGGTGATGCGACCGGTGCCATCGCACCGGGTGCTGGCTTTCTGGAGGTGCCGTGTTTGCAAGTTTATATGTTTTTAAAGCATCTGCTGCCACGTTCCTTTCCTTTAGCAATTACCAGGCCTCACAAAAATGTCAAGCTAACTCCTGTGATTAATGTTCTTCCTGGAGAGAGATTGGAGTTTGTATAGTTGATGTTTTGACTTATGTAAAGGTAGTGCAGAGGGTTAATATGCCTGCTGTAAAGAACAGGTACCATGTAGATTACAGAGTGCATATAATGTAAATAGATCAGCAGGTTACTGCTTTTAAAAGAGACATCCTTTTGTTACTTGCAATATATAACGTAACGTCCTAATATAGAACAGTGAGCTATTAACTTTCATCATAGAACTGCACACACACTGCAAAGTATACATTAGAGCATAAATTAATTTTGCAAGAAGGGTTAATTTGGGTAGAAATCGATTCTTATTATTAAAGAAAACTCCCAACTATGCTGTTCTTTTTTGACTCAGAGTTTGAGCTTCTCCACATCAAGCACTCCTACACTATACTGCCTACCAGTATGGTTGACATGTGACTCCTACACTTTTATTCCTTTGGATTATGTAACATTTCTTATAAACTGGTTTACACACGTATGTTTGAGTGTCTCTGTGTAATGTATGTGTGATGCAAAGTGCTCTGACATTCTTTACTGGTATGAGTGGCACTATTTAACTAATTCAATGCATCAGAGAGAGTGGTTAAGGAGACTTGGTCACTGTTAAAGGTGGCTAGTGAGAGAATCCGTGGTGGAGGTGGTCATTGGGGGGCGCCAACTAACATTGTCACACTGGGCGCCACCAGCGCCAAAGGCGCTATAGCCGGCCATGGGTAATTGAGATAACCATAACTGGTGAATTTCAACAGTTTTAATTTCTCTCGAGCAGCTGAATGGATTTACAGCGAATCACAAACAGAACGCTTTCTTGGTAAAGATCAAGCTGTCAGACAAATTTGGTGCACTTTTTTCATCCATTTTGGCGGTAGCATTGTTTAAAATTCCTAGGGGATATTGGATGAGTTTTGGGACACCCATTTTTCTTGGCACCTGCTGGACACATTATTTTAAGTTGCGGGATTTAGTCCCCTTGAATCCTGAGGGTCCCTGGGTTCCAACTAGCCCACCAGTTATCTCCAGTAAGCGCCACAGAGCTGCGTTGCATAGAGGTGTCAAAAGGGGTGTGGCCTTGGACCACCTCTCTGCAAAGCAGCTCTGTGCCGCTTACTGGAGGTACCTGGTGGGCTAGTTGGCCCCCAGGGACCCTCAGGATTCAAGGGGACTTTATCCCCCCAAATTACAATGTGCTAAGGGGCACGTTTGCACAGTGGTGCAAGGAGGGGGCGGGCCTGATATAAGAAGTTAATAATCCTGCTGCGTGGGAGTTACTGGTGGTAATAAAAGGGATAGTTAGCCCCCACGGTTGACGTTGGGGGCTAACTACTCCTCCTGTTACCTCCAGTAAATCCCACATAGTGGGATTGCTAAGAGGTGTTTCAAAGGCCACGCTCACCTTTCTCCATCACTCTGCAAACACGACTGCTATGTTATAGTTAGAAATTTGCATTAAAAAAACCTTTGAAGTTCACTGAAAAAAACATATGTTTCAGGGATGTTATAGTTAGAAATTAGCATTTAAAAACATTGGAATTCATTTAAAAAACAATAGGTTTCAGGGATGTTATAGTTAGAGATTAGCATTTAAAAAACCTTAGAAATTCACAGAAAAACCCATAGGTTTCAGGGACGTTATAGTTAGTTGGACATTTCACTCGTACAAAACCATAGAAATTCCGCTGTTATAGTTAGTTCAGCTAACTATAAATCGCGACCCCCGCAATGCACTGCTGATGACGTCACATATTACATCATTCATGACATGGTCAGTGACATCACTGAGGAAATCACCTATGACATCTCAAATGACTTCACTGATGACATCATCCATGTGAAAATATGATACACCTCCTCACACTCTAATATAACCTTTGATACACCCACTGTAAAATAGACTACCATTTTCGAAACCATCGAAACACCAATACCAGTTACTACATACGCACTCACTGATTCCTAGGTCTACACACACATCCACTCATTCACCCATACAATCACTCATACATGCAGTCACTCATCAATACACTATCATATGCACTCATACACCTATACAGACACTCACACACCACCATTCATTCAGAGTTACTCACACACCTAGTCAGTCATACAAAGAATCAATCACACTTCCTTTTACTGACCTATACAGTTATACACACACCACATCACGTATTTAAACAGAAACAAACGCATATACTCTCTTATACAATCACTGATACAAGTACACACTCATCCATACAGCCACTCTCACAATCACTGACTCTAACGTATAGTCATTTATGTACTCCAACTCCCACATACACTGCCTTTTACATATGTCGTTACTTGGACATGTACCACTGAGACATCCATTCACTCACCCACCCATTCACACACTCACCCACCCATACAGCTGTTTCCACATGCACTCTTCAACCCAAACACCCAGTGAATCCACCACTTAAACATCTATGCACAGAGTCACCCACCTTACACACACACTCAGGCACCCATACAAATACTCAGGCAACCAATAAATAACCCATATAGACACTCATGTAGCTACTGACCAACCCATGCAGCACCTTATACAACAACAGACAGACTGTCAGTAAGACACATGAAATCACTCACCTAAACAGTCAGTCAGGCACCTACTAAATCCTCCATCCAGACACTTATACACCCACTCATTCTTCAATACACCTTGGCATATATATAATACATATTTAAACTGTAAAGAAACACACATTCACTGGATGATGTCATCAGTGATGTCATTTGAGATGTCATCATTGATATCATCAGTGATGTCACTGACCATGTCATGAATGATGTAATATGTGACGTCATCAGCAGTGCATTGCGGGGGCGCGAGTTATAGTTAGCTGAACTAACTATAACGGCTGAATTTCTATGGTTCTGTACGAGTGAAATGTCCAACTAACTATAACGTCACTGAAACATATGTTTTTTTAGTGAATATATATATATATATATATATATATATATATATATATATATATATATATATATATATAGGAGTGGAATACCCTTCCTATGAATATCAGACAGGAAAAAAGTGAAACATCCTTTAGGAAACATCTAAAAACATATCTTTTCACCACCTAAACTGTCTGATGCTTTGTTCCATCTAAGCAACACTCTTCTCCATAGCGCGGGGACACGTCGAGAGACGTCACCAGGCGCTCTATAAGCTCCTATAATATATATATAATCAAAAATCCTGGATTTCCAAGAAATAAGGGTCGCACTCACCAAGGATGCTCGTTTTCCGTAACTTTGCCTTTATTTCATTTCACGTTTCATTTAATACTCCAAACTAAGGCAAACAAAAGCCGACGCGTTTCGCAGCAGCCGCTGCTTGTTCACGGCGTCCACCCACACACTTCTTTTTTCGTGAATAAGAAATGTTTGAAAACCATCCCATTACATCATTTCCTGTCGTATTGTCAACCCACCCCTTGGGCTTATGGGACTTGTAGTAAACACTCACAGTGGTATTCATACATAATGTATAACACAAACAAATTTAGGGGATTTTGTCTGTGATTGGCAACAGTGTTAATCCGACACATTACTATTCTTTTTACTAATGCAGTATATAGTGCAATTTCTCGCTCAATCATAATTTGCATACCAATATAACCATAACAAAGCTATTGTTAATTATTTGCTTTTGTGTGTTTCAATCACAGTTCACTTTATATGCACATATAATTCTTCGGACTGGTTTAGCCCGAACGGGGTCATTGTCCTGAAATTTAAAATGTGTCGTGATTCTTTTTGGCGCAATATTTTCTCCAAATTTCCTCCTCGTTTGTTTTCTGATACTTGGTCAATGCCATAGAATTTTAACAGTTTCCAGTCCCCATTATGAGTTGTTTCCATATGTCTGGCTATGGCATTATTTTTGTCCTTATTAGTGGTTGCACGTGTATGTTCCAGAATCCTTTTTTTTAGTTCACAAGTTGTGCTCCCTATATATTTTTTTCTACAGGGGCATTCAACCACGTACACCACATATCTGCTTTTACATGTGATACGTTTTTCAATTTTCCACATTTTGTTATTTGCCATTTGGATTTCAGATGTTGGTTTTGCTATTTGGCAAGTCTTGCAATTATAGCATTTAACAAACCCCTTTGTCTTCAACCAGTCATTATTTTTGTTTTGGATAATGAAGTGACTTTGTATTAGTCGGTCCTTCAGATTTGTAGCCCTACGATAGGTTACTACTGGGTGATCCCCCACCAAGGTTCCAATGCTGCAATCTAATTTCAAAATTTTCCAATTCTTTTCAGATTTGAGTTTATTTTTTTGGAATTTTGGGTAAAGTCTGTGATGAATCCTATTTCCTGTGGGTTCGTTGTTTTCTTTGTTTTCGGTGTTAAACAATCATTCCTAGTTTTTTCATTTGCTCTTTTCCAACAATTACCTACTGTTCTGGCACTGTATTTTCGAATCTGGAGTCTTTGCATTGATTCTTTGCTATGTTTCAGCCATTCATTTTCCTCACTGCATATTCTGCGTATCCGGAGAAATTCTCCGTATGGGATGCTTTCAATCAGCGATCTTTGGTGGAAACTGTCAGCTTGTAGTGTGGCGTTGGTGGCCGTTGATTTTTGATGAAGGGTGGTCTCGATTTTGTTGTTTTTTTATATATATTCTTAAATCCAGGAAAATAGCTTCACTTTTGTCCATTTGGTAAGTGAACTTGATGCTTTCCATACTCGTATTCAGTATGTCGAAGTATTCCTGGAATTCCGATGTAGTTCCTTTCCATATAATCAGTAAATCATCGATAAACCTTGTCCATTGGACAATTTTGGCCACATATTTGTTGTTTGATGTATTCCATGCCACTTCTCTTTCCCACCATCCCATGGTGAGGCAGGCATAGCTTGGACTGCAAGAAAAGCCCATTGCTGTTCCATTGCACTGTTTGTACATTTCGTCTCCAAAAAGGAAAATATTGCCAGTAAGACATATTTCTAGCATTTCCATTGGCATTCGATTGTGAATGCATAGATGTATATCTCTCTCCTGTAGGAAATATTTGCACGCATTTATTCCCAGGTCGTTGGCTATGGTGGTGTACAATGAAATCACATCCATTGTGATTAAGTAATATGAATCATCCCACGTGATTAGATCAATTTTTCTAAGCATGTCGCTATTATCCTTGATATGGGAGTCTAGTTTTACCACAAAGGGTTGCAAGAAGTGATCTATATAGTTTGCCATAGGTTCCAACAGAGATCCTTTTACCGAGACTATTGGTCTTCCAGGGGGGTGCACAGCATCTTTATGCACCTTCGGGAGGAAATATATTTTGGCCATTGTTGGATGATCCACCACCAAATATTTCCTTTCGTCTTTGTCAATTAATTTTTGTGCTGTCCAGTTGTTTATCCTCTGATCAATTTCTTGTTTCAATTTGTTTGTTGGGTTTGTTTGCAACTTTTCATAGTAGGAGGTATCGCCGAGTTGTCGATGGGCTTCATCAATATATGCTTGTTTGTCTAAAATGACAATGTTTCCGCCCTTATCGGCTATTTTTATTACTATTTCTTTGTCATTTGATAGGTTTTGAAGTGCCACTTTTTCCTCTCTTGTTAAGTTGTCTTTATACCCTTGTTGTTTCATTTTGTAAAGATCATGTATGACAGCCTCTTGAAAAAGGTCTATTTTATTCCCCGGTGGCAATTGGGGATAAAATCTTGATGTTGGGTGTTTTTTACTTAGGCCTGCTCCTATTTGATCAGATGCATCTTGAAGCATTATTTCTTCATCTTCTAAAGCATTAAGATTCAGCAGCGTTAGATAAGCTGTTTCATCCTTTGCTTTTAATGTGGATTGGGGAATTAGGCTTTGTGTAGTTTCTTTCTTTGGATGTTCAATGAAGAATTTTGAAAGTTTTAATTTTCTTACATAGAGGTATACATCTATCCTCGTTTGGGCATTATCCATGGATTTGGTAGGACAGAAATTAATGCCTTTTTTGAGGAGGGTTATTTCCGATTCCGATAGTTGTCGTTTTGATAGATTGACTACTTGGAGTTCCATTGTTGATGTCTCATCGTTTACATTGGCTTCCAAGTTGTTTATTTCAGAATTGGTATTCATTCCCGTTCCTTCCTTTGGGCCATACTTCTGGTTGTCGCACCAGTTTTTTCCATTGAAACACTTGTTCCGTCTGCCTCTCCGCCGCGGTTTTTTCCTTTTCCTTGCCAGGGGCATCCTCTGCCCCTTCCTCTTGTTTGGTTTTGCGCTCCGCGGTTCTGTTCCCATTCCCTTTGGTGAAGAACCAGGCGCAGGTCCTCTAAAAAATCTTGTTTTTCCCGTTCTGCTTGATTATCAGAATCATCTCCACTTGTTAGTCCCGTGGATGTTAAAGATGAGACACTGCTGGAAGCACTCGCTGTGTCATAACCTGGAACATTCTTTCTGAATAAGTCGAATTTACGAGCGAAGGTAAATATTCGCCCTTCCGCATAGTCAACTGTGTCTCTTATGAATTTAGAGTGCTTTCGTTGTCTTACCACTTCCTCATGTTTTTGTATGTGGCCTTCCATTTCGTTTTTATATTTGGTCATTTCCGGATTTAATTTCAGTGTTGCCAAATCCTTTTCCATTTCACACAATTCTTCTTTTATTTTGTTCAAAGCAACTTCAATGTGTTTTACTAAGATCTCCATCAAGCCTCATGATGATTTCAACAGAAAATTGCCCCAATCCTCCAGTAAATCGTTGGTTGCATCCTGATAATTAGGCATTAGCATGATTCGTAGGCCTCTGGGCACTCTGCGTACCTCCAAATATTTTTTTAAAGCCAACATTTCCCAAGATTTATTTATTTCCTTTTTACTTCATTTTTCCCAAAGTCGAAGTTTGTCTTTCACGTCTAATTTCCCCATTCTGTTTTGTGTTTCTACATCTTTTTGTATTTGGTCTTTTTCAAACATTGAAGTTAAGAATTCTTGTCTGTTTTCTTCTCTTTTTTCCATTTTTGCCCCGTTTGGAGTATTGCTTATATTTTGTTTTTTTAAGCCGTTGTTGATTCTGTTTAGTTAGTATCCTTGCGAGTTTCCTTGTTTGAGATATTGAGGTTGCATACAATTACCCTTTATTTAGTAGCTTCTGTTTTCTCCTTAACACACTAGCATTGATTTCTCCGGGTTATATGCACAATCTCGACAGAGTAGTGAAACGATCGTTTGACAGTATTTTTAAACCTTTCAAAATGTTTTACATTGTTACGTTTTGCTCCGTAACAAAATGTTTAGCTATTTTGCCGCTTACCTCCGCCTGGAGATGCAGATGTTGCCTGGTGTTTAATTCCTTCCCAGGCCGGATCGTAAATCGTTCGCGATCACCGAAGCAGATAGTTTATTTTCCCAAATTAGTCCTAAGTTTCTGCTAACCGGCGATCATTCCGTGGTGCGTTTTCCAACATCTGGACCACTCCGTTAATTATTATCAAAAATCCTGGATTTCCAAGAAATAAGGGTCGCACTCACCAAGGATGCTCGTTTTCCGTAACTTTGCCTTTATTTCATTTCACGTTTCATTTAATACTCCAAACTAAGGCAAACCAAAGCTGACGCGTTTCGCAGGAGCCGCTGCTTGTACACGGCGTCTACCCACACACTTCTTTTTTCGTGAATAAGAAATGTTTGAAAACCATACCATTACATCATTTCCTGTCGTATTGTCAACCCACCCCTTGGGCTTATGGGACTTGTAGTAAACACTCACAGTGGTATTCATACATAATGTATAACACAAACCAATTTAGGGGATTTTGTCTGTGATTGGCAACAGTGTTAATCCGACACATTTCTATTCTTTTTACCAATGCAGTATATAGTGCAATTTCTCGCTCAATCATAATTTGCATACCAATATAACCATAACAAAGCTATTGTTAATTATTTGCTTTTGTGTGTTTCAATCACAATTCACTTTATATGCACATATAATTCTTCGGACTGGTTTAGCCCGAACGGGGTCATTGTCCTGAAATTTAAAAGGTGTCGTGATTCTTTTTGGCGCAATATTTTATCCAAATTTCCTCCTCGTTTGTTTTCTGATACTTGGTCAATGCCATAGAATTTTAACAGTTTCCAGTCCCCATTATGAGTTGTTTCCATATGTCTGGCTATGGCATTATTTTTGTCCTTATTAGTGGTTGCACGTGTATGTTCCAGAATCCTTTTTTTTAGTTCACAAGTTGTGCTCCCTATATATTTTTTTTTACAGGGGCATTCAACCACGTACACCACATATCTGCTTTTACATGTGATAAGTTTTTCAATTTTCCACATTTTGTTATTTGCCATTTGGATTTCAGATGCTGGTTTCGCTATTTGGCAAGTCTTGCAATTATAGCATTTAACAAACCCCTTTGTCTTCAACCAGTCATTATTTTTGTTTTGGATATTGAAGTGACTTTGTATTAGTCGGTCCTTCAGATTTGTAGCCCTATGATAGGTTACTACTGGGTGATCCCCCACCAAGGTTCCAATGCTGCAATCTAATTACAAAATTTTCCAATTCTTTTTCAGGATTGAGTTTATTTTTTTTGAATTTTGGGTAAAGTTTGTGATGAATCTTATTTCCTGTGGGTTCGTTGTTTTCTTTGTTTTCGGTGTTAAACAATCATTCCTAGTTTTTTCATTTGCTCTTTTCCAACAATTACCCACTGTTCTGGCACTGTATTTTCGATTCTGGAGTCTTTGCATTGATTCTTTGCTATGTTTCAGCCATTCATTTTCCTCACTGCATATTCTGCGTATCCAGAGAAATTCTCCGTATGGGATGCTTTCAATCAGCGATCTTTGGTGGAAACTGTCAGCTTGTAGTGTGGCGTTGGTGGCCGTTGATTTTCGATGAAGGGTGGTCTCGATTTTGTTGTTTTTTTATATATTTTCTTAAATCCAGGAAAATAGCTTCACTTTTGTCCATTTGGTAAGTGAACTTGATGCTTTCCATACTCGTATTCAGTATGTCGAAGTATTCCTGGAATTCCGATGTAGTTCCTTTCCATATAATCAGTAAATCATCGATAAACCTTGTCCATTGGACAATTTTGGCCACATATTTGTTGTTTGATGTATTCCATGCCACTTCTCTTTCCCACCATCCCATGGTGAGGCAGGCATAGCTTGGACTGGAAGAAAAGCCCATTGCTGTTTCATTGCACTGTTTGTACATTTCGTCTCCAAAAAGGAAAATATTGCCAGTAAGACATATTTCCAGCATTTCCATTAGCATTCGATTGTGATTGCATAGATGTATAGCTCTCTCCTGTAGGAAATATTTGCACGCATTTATTCCCAGGTCGTTGGCTATGGTGGTGTACAATGAAATCACATCCATTGTGATGAAGTAATATGAATCATCCCACGTGATTAGATCAATTTTTCTAAGCATGTCGCTAGTATCCTTGATATAGGATATGGGATGGTGGGAAAGAGAAGTGCCATGGAATACATCAAACAACAAATATGTGGCCAAAATTCTCCAATGGACAAGATTTATGAGTTGGCTTGTGTGGTGTGTGACTTGCACTAAGGTAGATTACTGACACGATATCGTGCCCCAAAAAATTGTTGATAAAAATATTGTGTCAAAAATATATGTTCCTCAATATTGTGCTCCTATACGTAGTGATAGGCACATAAATATTGGAAAATAAAATCATTTACAATAATATCATCAACAAATAGACACAAGTATTGATATTTTAAACTAAATAGAGTTTAAAGTAGTAAATGGTAAATATTTGAATGCATTAATTTAATATAATGTAAATTAAATGTATTCCAATGTTACTTAATGCTATATATAAACGTATTCTTATATGAACAAGCACACGCACACACACACACACACACACATATATATATATATATATATATATATATATATATATATATATATATATATATATATATATATATACAGACACACACAAAGATACACAATAAAACCATTAAAGATATAAACAGTTGAACAAGAAAAACTATATTAATTAATGTAGAAAATAAATTAAAACATTTTAATTGAAAAAACAAAAAAACACAATCACAGAAAATACTATAACATTAAAATAAATGTAAAAATAACATTAAATAATATAAAATATTTTTAAAAACAATTTCTGCTATAAAATCTTTTTACCCAATATAATGAAAATTATTGGAGTCCAAGATTATTAAATATACTATTCCCACTCTAGTTTAGGCAACAGTAGTCCTACTCCAGTCCCTGCAATAATGGGGAAAGATTTGGACTTTGGAGGAGTTAGATTTACAATTCCTACTCAAGTCAGTACAACATTAAGGAAAGCGTGGGACTTTGGAGGGGGAGAATTTACTATTACCACTCCAGTCTGTGCAACAATAGGAAAAGTGTGGACTTCAGAAGGGTAAAAATGCACTACTCCCACTCCAATGTGTGCAGCATAAGACAAAGCGTTGGATTTCGGAGGGGGAAAATTCCTTTTCCCACTCCAAACAGTGCAGCAGTAGGAAAAGTGTTAAACTTTGGAGGAGTAAAATTTACCATTCCCACTTCAGTCTGTGCCATAGTATGGAAAGCATTGGATTTCGGAGGGGTGAAATTTACTATTTCCACTCCAGTCAGAGCAACAGTAGGGAAAGTGTTGGCCTTTGGTGGGGTATAATTCACTATTTGAACTCCAGTCTCTGCAGCAGAAGGGAAAGAATTGAATTTCAGAGTGATGAAATCTATTATTTCCACTGCAAACAATGCAACAATAGGGAAAGTGTTGAACTGCGAAGAGGCTAATTTTACTATTCCTACTTCAGTATTAGCAAGAGTACGAAAAAAATCATTCACTTCACATACATTACATATATGACTAACCTCATGAATTTAGAAAAAATATGAAACTCTTAATATAAAAAATAATTAACATAATAATTATGTATATATGCATTAAACTAAAAAAAACAAATAATCAATTTACATAATTACTAACCAATAAAAAATTATTATCAATTAATAATTGCTATGCAATTATTAATTAACTTCCCACCTTGTAACCCTACAAACCTAGAACCCATACCTAAAACATAACTAAAAATATACTATTCCAAAATGTACATATTTAAAATAAATTGAATAATTATTTAACAATGAATAATTCATTGATACTTAATTATTACTTAATTTAGTTCCCACCCTAGACCCCTTTAAACCTAGTATTCCACAACTAAATAAAATGAAAATAAATAAGTATTCCACAATTTACATATTTAAACTTCAAATGAATAATTAATTTACAAATAAAATCAGCTAATTTGTTATTACTTAATCAACTTCCCATCCTCTACCTATACAAAATTAGCATCCTGCATTTAAAATATAAGTAAAAGAAATCAGTATAAATTGTTAATTCATTATTACTTAACTTCTCACCCTCCACTCCTACAAACTTAGCAGCCCACAACTAAAAGATAAGTAAAATAAATAGGTATTCCATGAATTAGATAATTCAGAATCAATTAAATAATGAATTAACAATTAATATTTAATTGTGAATTATCACTTAGTCCACTTCAGCCCTATACCCCTACAAAGCTAGCAGCCGCAAATAACATATCACAAAATAAATCAGTATTACATAAATTATATGATTCATATCAGTCATATAATTAAATAAAATGTACTAAATAATTTGTAATTACTACCTAATTAACTTCCCACCCTATCCCCCTAAAAACCCAACAACCTGCTACTGCACTATAAATTACTATCAAAAATTAAAAACAAATTCAAAATCACTTACATTTACAAGCTATGGTTTAAAAACAAATCATAACATTTATACAAACAATAGTATCACATAAAATTAATATATCACATCAAAAACACATTAACATAATTTAAAAATTATACGTTTAATCACTATATTAGTGAAAACTTTGATATTATTTACTCATTCATTCATTGATAACTTTATTTCGGTCAGTTGACCATAAAAGTGCACATAAAATACATCAGGACGTTCAATAAAACAATACATAAGCATAAAATGTTAAAACAGAATTAAACTAGAAGTTATCAGAATACATGGATAAAAGCAGTAAGTACAACAATTAGTGTAATTTAAAAAAGTTTGTTTCCTGCGCCACATGCTTAAAAGATAGCGTGAGACCGCAAACACAATCGGAGGATGGGTATCATAGGTTAAAATCCTGCAAGCCTGTGTAAAATGTAAGAAGCCCAGGTTCTTACAAATAGGGATCAGCCAACATTTTCTAATTGCAGAATGGGCAGGGCAAAAAAGCAATACATGGGTTACATTCTCGTTTTTATAATTACATGCAGGGCAAACTTCGGTATTAGATTTTACCCATTTAGATGTAAAAGACCCAATAGGTAGAGTACCATGCCTTAACTGAAGATATAGCTTTCGAGCAAACGGGGGTTCAATTGTGTCCAAGAATTCCTCAATTTTGGGTTCAAGTTTCACTTGGAGGAATTCAGAAGTTAACCTACCCAGTGATGTAGAGCTCGATAGCATCTGAGCGCTCTGCTTGCGTATATGAGAAAGAAGTTCCTTCTTTGATATCCCTAGGCAATAAGTCTCTGGGTTTTCCCACAGTTCCGAAAGACCTAGCCTGGTACTAACCGCACGAATGCGCTGAAGCCAAGGGTTCTTTTTGTGTATAAGAAGAGACAAAATCTCAGAAAATTCTGCTCTATAAGTGGCCAGTTCAGGGACTGACCGCAGCCTCTTCCAATACATGATTGGTCTTGCACTGATAATCTCTTCTAATGGGACCATGCCCAGATCAAGCCTAAGAGGAATCATAGGCGTACTAGGCGGTAATCCAACTAGGTTTCTCACAAAGGACTGTTTTGCCTGTTTGAGGATCGTTATCTGCTTGGCCCCCAAAGTTCAGCCCCGTAAATTGCTGCCATTCTAGCCTGGCGGCAATATATTTCCAGAGCTGGGGACACCGGCCTAAATGTTGACTCCCTAAAAACTTTACTTATACCCCCAGCAAGCTGGGATAGCTTGAGTGTGGACTTGGCAATCTGGGTGTTCCAATCGAAGTTCTCAGTTAAAGTAACACCCAGATAAACAAATGTTTTCACCCTTTCAAGGGGGGTACCATGTAGGACCGGGTTTGGACGTACCCGCTTAGGGGGATTAAAAATCATGAACTTAGTTTTTCCCAGATTGATTTCCAATCCCCGGAGCTCACAGAACTCGACAAATCCATCGAGAGTTTTTTGAATGCCCGATGATGTTCTAGACAACAACAATGTGCCGTCTGCGAACATCAGAGCGGGCACTCTACCCGTGGCCAGTTTAGGGGCATCGTTGTTAACCACACCATTCAAGTGTTCCACAAGGCCATTAATGTAAAGGCTGAATAGTGTGGGTGCCAGCACGCACCCTTGGCGAACTCCTTTTTGGACTGGAAACTGATCTGTGAGTTCACCATGCCTAAAAACACCTACCTTGGGCAAAATTATTTATATGTAGCCTAGATAGTACATTTAGTAGGTATGGAGGGAGTCCCAAGTCTGCCAACACCTTCCACAATTTGGCACGCGGAACCAGATCAAATGCCGCCCGCAGGTCCACAAACACAAGGTAGAGGTTGCCACCCTCCACCTTTGCTGTTTTCCAGTAAAGGGCCTGCAGGTGAAATATCTGGTCTAGGGTAGATGTTCCAGACCTGAACCCTGCCTGGAGTATAGAAAGGATCCCTTTCTCTTCGATCCACCCGAGGATCCTATCAAGGAAAACCCTCCCCATCAGATTTTGTGAAGTGTCAACTAGAATGATGGGTCTATAATTAGAGGGGATAAGCAGGCAGCCCTTTTTTAGAATAGGGACAATTTCTGCTCCTAGCCACGTTGGGGGCAGGTCATCTCCCTGCAGAATGCCATTCAATAAAACAACCAAATAGGGGGCCCAAATTTTCGGTTGCCCCCTAAACAAATCCCCCGGCAGTTTATCCAATCCTGGGGCCTTGTTGGAGAGCAATTTGCCTATGGCTGTCTCAACCTCTATCAGGGTGAAAGGTCCCACCGAAACGAGGAGCGTAGGGGCTTCAATCAACCATCCACATTCCTCAGCCCCATTGACGCCCTGTGGTTGCTGAGGTTCTAGAGTACTACGAGGCAAGGCGTCAAGCTCAGAGGTACCGTATAAAGAAGAAAAGTGGCTTTCCCAGATTGAAGGGGCAATATTGGGGACAAGCGCCTGGATGTGCCCGCTAAGACCAGTGGCAACAATGGACCAGAATAATTTAGAGTCCTTACACCTGAGTGCAGATCCCAGCTCCTCCCACATTGCTGCTTCCCATTCCCTTTTAGCATCACAGATTGCCTTTTTATATGTAATGCGATGCATCCTGATGGCCTCACTATCATTGGTTTTTAGTACTGTAAGCAAAGCCTTTTTGGCCTTCCTACAGGGGCTATTAAACCATCGAGAAATTGTGGTCCGGGTGTTATTTGCCCTTCTTACTGGGTACAGAATATCTTTTAGTATGGCAACCAATTGGTTATGTATTTGAGTTGCCCTACCCAGGTGACCGGATTTCCCCATCTCTTCGATGAGCGGAATAATGGTTTCATATAGTTCTGCGAGTTTGGTGATCGACGCTTGTAGATCTGGCCATTTAACCCTACGCCTACAGTTTGTTATTATTAGTGGCACAGTAACAGAATGATCAATCGTAGTTGAACCCTTCAACCCGAAACTCCCCGGTTTGAGGGACAAAACTAGGGCATTATGGTCACTGTCAAACCTTTCAATGACCCTAAATTCAGACAGCCTATCCCAATGCCTATCCTCAATCAAAATATAATCGATTATTGAGGTCTGATTTGATCGATTAAACGTGGCTCTCCCTGGTCTGTCAGGCTCCACCCTTCCATTGCATGCACTTAGCGATGTGGCTAGCGCAAACGACTGCATTTGCAAAACGAGAGGGGTCCATGCCTTGACCTGAGGGGTCAGTGGCTCTGGGATAGCCCAAAGCAAATCCATATCGTCCGGATCACCAAAGTTCGGGTCCATAAGGGGCTCAAAATGACAATTAAAATCTCCACCCAAAATTAATACAGTAGAGGGGTCAATCGAGTGTATGAGGGTTAACAGTGTTTCAATAGCTTTTGACTCAAGACCCCGCCTAACTGGCCTTGAATATACATTAATCAAAGCAATATTTGGCCCATAGGCAAGATCAACATAACACACTGGACATCCATTGAATTAGTTAGGATTGGTGTTACCTTTACTCCCAAGTGCGTGCCCACCCATATAGACAATCCTCCCGAGGGTCTGCCCTTGTCACCCATGCTTGCCAGAATATCATATGTTGCAAAGCCCTGGGCTACTATTATTTACAACAATAGTACTTACCTCAAAAAACGATATTCTTGTAAACAATATTCGTGCATCACAATATTTGTGTGTCACAATATTTAATATCTGATATTTCTGTTTCCCAATATTTTTAAAATAATATTTTGTCCTAACACCCCCCAAGGCTTGGCCTGAATAGATTGTTTGTGCTATAGTACTACAGGACTAGTCGTGAATATAACTGTGGGAAAGAGCTTTGTCATTTGAAGGCGTGTTTTTGTATTTGCACATGCCATTGTTGGACCCTCCATAATCTTTCTTTTACTCCTCCCATTTTTAATAGAGATTCCCCATTTTCTATGCCAGAGGTACTCAAAGTATGGGTCGGGGGCTTTATGCGGCCCTCCTGACATTTACATGCAGTCCCCTGGCAAGCAGCAGCACTGGGCTTCTTTTTATTCAACTCAGCATTAATATCAAAAAGATGGAAAATAAACAGGCAAGCATTTGCTAAAAAGTTAATTGAAAATAAATGAAAGGAAGTTGAGTCTGTAGCGGGTGTGCGCAGAGACCGGATCCAGCATACCTGCACAGCGGGGGGAGATATACGGCCGCTCACGGTGTGGCGTAGAGTAAAAAGACCGTCAAACAGTGCCAACGGGAGGGACTTGAAACGTAGGACAGCCTGAGCGCCTTTGATTGCTGCCCCCCAGGAATCGGAGAGTGCGGGGGGGCAGATGGGAGATAGCATCGCCATAACAGTTGGGGGAAAAAACAAAGAGAACACAAAACAACACGCCTCCCCCAGTAAGGAGAAGTCCCTTTTTGTAAACCAAAGAGGGAAAAAAACGGCGGAAATATAACACATGGAAATGATAAGTGAGGAGATATATCACTGGTGTTCCCCTGACTGGGAACCTCAGACCTCATCACTGGGAAACCTCCAATAGAAACGCTCAGAGCCGTGGCAGTGCAGGAACCGGATCGTGGTGCCGGGACCCAAGAATAGCGTCTACAGTCCTTGGAGGGCGGGTGAAACTGAGCCTAAGATTTCCACAGCAAATGGTACGTCAGGGTTTTAACGCACGTCCTCAGAAACTGGCCAATTTGGAAATAGTCACGCACCTGGAGGTCCTGATCCCTTAGACCTTCCTATCTGGAGAGAGACAACTAGGTGTCAGATCATACCTGACTGCTCGGATACTTGCGATCAACCTGAGCCTGGGGAGTTGAAGCCCTACGCAGGAGGCTGGATACCAGTGAGACGGCTGGGTCATTCACCAGAAACAAGAGAGCACAACAACGTCCTGAGCCAGATAAAATTACACGCCAAGAACCCGGGTGGCCGCCTTATTGGGATCGCGGCACCCCACATCCCAAAACCAGGGGTGTAACGGACTCAGATTTAACACCTAGGTGGCACGGGACAAGCCTAAACCTTGGTGTAGCACAGTCCCGAGAGACAGGGCGCGCTAGCTGAACAGGGAAAACAGCCATGGGCAAGGCAGACAGGACCCAACCAAAAATAACTTTGAAACTACAAAAAAGCAACCAGACCGAGGAACAGAAGAACAACCGCCACAGCAGGAGGAACCAGGAGCCACAGGAGGAGTAACAAATGTTGAAGTACAAGCCATGTTTAACACTATACAGGCTGCTCTCTCCAACATAGATGAAAAAATCGACTCTCTAACGTATAGAGTTGACAGGATGTCGGAGTGCCTGGACAAACACACAGAAAGATTGGACATGGCCAAGCACCGAATATCGAGGCTGAAGACACCCAAGTCAGGGCTCGAAAAATCTGAAAAATGGTTCTAGTCCTGCAGGTCTAGTACCTTGGAAAATGCCCTCGACCCAACTTCAACCTTCTTGACCTCCGTCTCTGAAAACGGAGCAAAAGTGACAAGTTAACAAGATTTAAAGGCATCTTTATTGCTCAGTCCCTTTGTGAGCAATAAAAATGCCTTTAAATCTTATTATCTTGTCACTTTTTCTCCGTTTTCAAAGACAGAGGACAAAAGTTAGTTTGTCTTCCTACTCGCCAGAAAGGGCGAGTAGGACCTAAAAATAGCTTGTCCTAATCCATTCTCCCTCGCAAATGCGAGCAGGCGAGTGGATTTGTAGAGCCCTGCACCCAAGTACAGATGGATGCGAAGCAGGTGAAGATGGATAAACATTTGGCGGCTCTGTCGGCAAAAGAGGAAGATTAGGAAGCGAGATCCCGAAGAAACAACGTCCGCTTGACGGGTATATATCGGAGACAACAAATACAGGCCCGATGGAGCGATATGTGGAACAACTGCTCATCTCAATGTTGGGGCGAGAAACGTTCTCAGAGATATTTATTGTCGAGCGAGCACACAGATCGTTGCCACCAAAACCACCAACAGGATCGCATAGCAAGGATATTGAACTATGGAGACCAAGATGCGGCACTCCGTAAGGCCAGAGAGCTGGGAAAGCTGACACACGAAGGCATGGACATATCGATATACCCCGACTTTACATTATCTGTGCAGGAGGCAAGGAAGAAGTTTGGTCTGGCAAAACAGAGGCTGAGAGCTTAACATACCATATGCAATGCTCTACCCGGCAAGGCTTAGGATCTCAGATGAAGGGAAGGTGAAAATATATAATGATCCGAAAGATGTACTGAACTTCATACAACAGAAAGGACACACACGACCGAAACGGAGATCTCCGCGAGGGGAACAGGAGGAGCAGTCTACAACATCGAACATTGAATAACTAGACTTTGTAGGGTCTTGGAAGTCAACCTCATTTGATCGAAAGATATGGTTGGACCCTGGCAGCTGGAACTAGATAAAGAAGGACCCTGTTTCTAGAGATAGAAGTTTGTTCCACAGCAGAGATGCAGTAGGATCGAAGATAACGCTTGCTGCTACATGCTTGACAAAGTAACATGGAGGACCTCTAAGAGAGAGGCCTGATGCCGAACGTTTGCCAAGGTCAAGAGGAACAGATAACTCACGCAGATAAGTAGATTGTCGCTGCGGCCTGTATACTTCATTGTAATGCTGTATTGTAATTTGAAAAAGGATAGGCTTGAACTTTACATATGCTCAAAGACATTGCATTGCTGTATGGGACTCATCTGTAGCAAATTGCTAGATGTAATACAATATGTCACTCTTTTTTCTTGATGTATATGCTGTGCGGGGCATCAGCCCAGGAAACGGGCTGGCAACCCTCTCCCTCTTTGTGTTCACCACACTAGCTTATTGGAAGTGGGTTTTTTCAGAATTTTTTCTTTTCCTTTTTTCTTTCATTGTTTACCCCTCTGTACCTTTATGGTACATCGAGTTGGAAATGGCTCAGCCCCAAAAGACAGGGAGGAGTGGGTGGGGGTGGGAACTGGGGACGGTGGTAAATGTCTGGGCAACGACAAGGAGTTATTCACATGGTTCTTCTTTAGCGTACGTAGCAAGCAGGGAAAATGGCGGTTCCAGATAGGGGCTAGCAAACATGGCTGACAGAAGCATGACAACTCGAAAAACTGTCATTTATAACGTGGAATGTTCGTGGATTTCAAAATCTCCAGAAGATACGCGAAGTACTAGTGTACTTTGATAGACATGGCATTGATGGGGCATGTATACAGGAGACACACCTCACCTCCATAACTGAAACGCGGGTGGGTACACAGTGGGCTTGGTACCGCATGGCGTCCTCATACTCCACATATGCAAGGGGGGTCTTGCTGTTAGTCAGACAAAGTACCCCATTCCAACTGATTCGCACAATGAATGATGACCAGGGCCGCTATGTCATAGTGCAGGGGAATTTTGGGGGTACAGTGCTAACAATAATCTCGTCATATGGCCCGAATACCAACAATCCAGGTTTTTATGCAGAGATATGGTCTAAACTGAGGGAATTCCTGAGCGCACCGATGCTATGGGGTGGGGACTTCAACATGTGTTAAGACCCAGCCCTCGACAGGTCCACTGGCAATGAAAGATATAGCAAACAAGCGACAAAGGCCTTGAGAGATGGTATGGAAACATGGGGGATAGCTGATGTATGGAGGATTAGACACAAAGGCTGTAGGGGGGGGACATGTACATCGACGACACACAACACGTGGTCCTGAATAGACTACTGGCTGCTAACAGCAGAAGCATGCACTTGGACGAAGTTGGTCAAACATTTACCGAGGACATTCTCTGATCAATTACCCAGTTTAACTCATAATGGAGATCGCCACTCACATACCCAGACACTTCACATGGAGATTACAAGGGAGCGCCCTATTGTACCAGGTAATAGTCGATTATTTTGAGTTAAACACTGGTTTGGTGGACAGTGCGGGGACATTATGGGGGTAAAAAAGAAAAAATAAATAAATAAATTAATGAAAGGAAGTAACTAGGGTGTCCTGCACTGTTTGACATTAGAAACACCTCAATTTTTAAAGACATCTTTCAGCAAAAGTGTAAAAATATGATGACGTGTTTTCAGAAATTAAAAGTGTATTTCAGTGGTTCCCAAACTTTTGACTTCTAGGGATCCCCAGTTAATCATTACTGGAACCCGGGGACACCCACTGAACCAATATTGGAATCCGAGGACCCCCCCTGAATCATTACTGGAAACGGGGTCCCGGCCTAAGCATTGTCGATGATTTGAACCACAAAAGTATACCATCATGCACTCTTAGCCTTTCTCAACCTAGCTGCATTGTACAGCTGGGTGGAGAAACCAATACAGGCTTCCAGTCTATCTTGAGCGCAGAACCGAAGCGCTCAGACCAATCCCAGCGTTGCTCACATGATGGGAATAGCACCAGCACGATTCATTGCTCTTACATGCCCTTGCTGGTCCAGGGTGTTGTTAGTCAACTTGAGTTTATGGAAGGAGATGGCCTCTTTCATCCAGTGGCTGCCAAGTGCAGGAGAGTCCGGGTGGATGTTGGTACGGCAGGGTGGCGGTGGCTCAGCCTTTCCTGCCACTTCCCATTTGTTCTTGTTCCACTTGCACCATTATCAGTGGGGGGAGGGCAGGAGCTCAACTGGAAGGGAGGCTGATGCAGACACATGCAATCAAGAGTGCATGTGAAAAAGCATCCCCACATTTTTTTTAAAAATAAAAAGTACCTGCAGGGGCTTACAGCTAGTGGCAGGACACTGGCAGCAGATAGGAAACCAAACTAGGTCCCTGATCCATAGCAGGGACAAACATTGGATCCACCTGGAGGCCCTGACCAATCAGAAGAAAGGAAACAAATAGATGTGGAAGCCAACTTACAGAGATGGTAAGTAACTGACAAGCTCCAAGCCTGTATAAAGCCTTTTTTTAAGCAATAGATTTCACCAACAGTGCGTGTGCAGACCCCGGTGTTCAGGTGGCCCGAGCTCCAGGGGGCACCCTCAGCACTGTGCACTGGTTGTGGGCCCCTGGCATGAGAGCTCCTGGAAGAGCCCGGAGCTTGGGGGCCCCTCCATGTACTTTGCAGGGGAGGCCTCGTTCTGTTACACCACAGCTGTAATTACCAGTACTTTGTGGCACATTCCCATCCCTGCCTATATTGTGAAATTATGCGGTACACCAGTGGTGGATGACCGTTGCCCCACTGCTTTTTTGCAGTGACACAAAGGGAAATAAAATTATAATAACTCATGTTATTATAATTTTATTTTCTTCTACTTCGCCCACTTCGCGTTAGGGGCGTGGCAGGGGCAGAGTAGTAGCAACCCCTGAAGTGCGCAGTGACTGCT
This sequence comes from Lissotriton vulgaris, assembly GCF_964263255.1. Lineage (NCBI taxonomy): Eukaryota > Metazoa > Chordata > Amphibia > Caudata > Salamandridae > Lissotriton > Lissotriton vulgaris. The sequence goes on along the minus strand of NC_141694.1, from coordinate 1,232,932,566 downwards.
TGGCCGGCCCTCTTGGGCTGCCCAAAACAGTCTTGCACAAGTTGCATGTTCTCCATGCAGGCTGAATGAAAAATTTCCTAGCTAACGTAACGGAAAGTTTCAATTCTATTAAGGACAAGGAGGCGAGGATTATGCAGTCCTTTCTTCTCTTTATTTCGACAGCACATTCAAAGTAGAACCAAAACAAAACTTCAAACTACAACTCCCATGAGCACATGGGGCACAGTGTCCATAGTAACAGCCGGCCAATGGAGATGGTGTCCGCTGTATAACCGGTGCTGACGTCCCTTCCGCTTCCTCTTCTTCTCTGTGAGGAAAACTCTCGGGAACGCTCCTTAGTCCTTTTGATCTTGTCCTAAATCAATACAAAACAAACCGTTATCTCGTTCTTCTTCCCTTCAAGGAAGCATCAGGAGACGGTGTACAACAATTCCTAGCAAAGAGCAGTGTTGAAAAACATTTTACCAAGAGAAAACTGTGTACCTGTACCAAATCATTCTACAAACTATGAATACCACACAGCAGCAGAAAAGACCCATAAGTAAACATAAGGTGTTACTTACTGGATGTACGTAGATACGGGTGGGTGAGACCAGCAAGTCTCGGGTGGGATAATCCTCGCCTCCTTGTCCTTAATAGAATTGAAACTTTCCGTTACGTTAGCTAGGAAATTTTTCATTCTATGTCAGGACGGAGGCGAGGATTATGCATGTTTAAAGCTTATCCACCACCAGTTCTGCTGCGCCATAGATGGGCTTGAAGTAATATTTTTTGAACGTGGACTCCGAGGACCAATCCGCTGCCGCCATGATGTCCTCCAGCCGACCGCCCACCTGCACCGCCTTAGAAGCCATTACCCCTCTTGTGGAATGGGCTCCAAATCTGGTCACGTCCACACCCGCCTCGGTCATGATCCAACGGACCCACCTGGCGATGGTTGGAGAGGAAACCGGTTTAAAGGGTTTCTGCAAGGCAATAAGGAGTTGACGCTCTCCAGGAGGGCGATACTCCAACGTCATGTCCTCGTAAGTTTTGAGACATCGTACCACGCAGAGCTTGGGCTGGTCCGGGAAAAAGGGATACGACACAGATCTGATATTGGTTTTGGTCCTTCTTGTCACCGTAAACGTGACCCCTTCCGAAGTAAACATTCGAGTTGTGACATCCAGCGCCCTCACATCCGAGACGCGCTTGCACGAAACCAGACACAAAAGGATCGCCAGTTTGGCTGACAGTTCCTTCCTAGAAAGATACTGGTTATCCCCCCAGGAGGAGAGGAAACGCAGAACAATGTTAACATCCCAGAGACCTTCATACCTGGGTTCCGGGGGCTTGGAAAGTCTAACACCTCTCATCAGTTTGCAGACCCAGGGGTGCTCGCCCGCCGGTTTCCCATCGAAGTGGGCATGCCCCGCCGAAATGGCGGATCTGAAAGAGTTAATAGACCGGTAGGCCATACCCGACCGATGCAATTCAGCCAAGAAATTTAGGATGTGGCTAACGTCCGCCCCCACGGGATCGGCGTGTCTTCCCAGACACCAACGACGCCACCGCTGCCAAGCCGAGCGGTACCTCTTGACAGTTCCTGGAGCCCAGGCTCTAAGATGAGGTCCTCAGCGTCCGCCGAAAGGCGTCCGTCCTGCCAACGTCCCCTGAAATCCTCCATGCCATGAGATGCAGGGTCCCTTGAATCACCAGGCTCCCCCTGAGGGTCCGAGAGCAACGAAGGGAACAAGGGTAGTCGAATCGGACAGTCCCATGACAGTTCCAGTAGAGAGGGAAACCACGCCTGGGCTCGCCAGAAGGGAGTCACCAGGACCATGGAAGCCCGTTGCCTGCGGACTTCAGCTGCCACTCGTGGAATCATGAGAAAGGGGGGAAATGCATACGCCAGTTCCCGTGTCCAGTCCTGTAAGAAGGCATCGATCGCCGAGGCCTCCGGGTTCGGCCTCCAGCTCACGAACCTCGGGAGTTGTCGATTGAGTCGAGATGCGAACAGGTCTATCGAGCATGGACCCCACCTGGCCATTAAAGCCTGGAAGGTTGAACGTTCCAGCCGCCAGTCGCTGAAATCCTGGAAGTTCCTGGAGTGCCAGTCCGCAATCGAATTCTGAGTGCCCGGAAGGTATTCCGCTGACACCGATATCTGTCTCTCTAGGCAATAGTGCCAGAAGTCCTTCGCCAGATTTGCTAGCGCACGCGACCGAGGGCCGCCCAGGCGATTGATATACTGCACTGCTGACACATTGTCCATGCGTAACAGAATACAGCACGAAACTCGATGCTGAGTCAGGGACCTCACTGCAAACGAGCCCGCTAGTAGCTCCAAACAGTTGATGTGGAGTAGCAACTCCTCCTGCGTCCAACGACCCCCCATGGTAACGTCGCCACAGCGTGCGCCCCAACCCGACCTGCAGGCATCCGACTCAATGATCAGGTCCGGGCTGGATCCGAAAATCGCTCTCCCATTCCACGCACTCATGTGCTCGATCCACCACCGAATCTCCGTCCTTGTCTCCTCGGTGAGAGAGATGAGTTCGGAGTACGTCAGCCCTTTCCTGAGGTGCTGTGCTTTCAACCGCTGGAGGGCTCGGTAGTGCAGGGGACCCGGAAAGATCGCCTGGATCGATGAGTCGAGATGCGAACAGGTCTATCGAGCATGGACCCCACCTGGCCATTAAAGCCTGGAAGGTTGAACGTTCCAGCCGCCAGTCGCTGAAATCCTGGAAGTTCCTGGAGTGCCAGTCCGCAATCGAATTCTGAGTGCCCGGAAGGTATTCCGCTGACACCGATATCTGTCTCTCTAGGCAATAGTGCCAGAAGTCCTTCGCCAGATTTGCTAGCGCACGCGACCGAGGGCCGCCCAGGCGATTGATATACTGCACTGCTGACACATTGTCCATGCGTAACAGAATACAGCACGAAACTCGATGCTGAGTCAGGGACCTCACTGCAAACGAGCCCGCTAGTAGCTCCAAACAGTTGATGTGGAGTAGCAACTCCTCCTGCGTCCAACGACCCCCCATGGTAACGTCGCCACAGCGTGCGCCCCAACCCGACCTGCAGGCATCCGACTCAATGATCAGGTCCGGGCTGGATCCGAAAATCGCTCTCCCATTCCACGCACTCATGTGCTCGATCCACCACCGAATCTCCGTCCTTGTCTCCTCGGTGAGAGAGATGAGTTCGGAGTACGTCAGCCCTTTCCTGAGGTGCTGTGCTTTCAACCGCTGGAGGGCTCGGTAGTGCAGGGGACCCGGAAAGATCGCCTGGATCGATGAGGAGAGCAGTCTCACGATGCGGACCAACTGCCGAAGGGATATCCTGTCCTTCTTCAGAACCTGGGAAAGTTCCTTGCGGATCTTGGACACCTTCTGTTGAGGAAGGCTGAGAGATGCCGTCTCCGAGTCTATCAGGAAACCTAGAAAAGTGATCTGTCTGGTCGGGAGGAATTCCGATTTCTGGGTGTTCAGCACGAAACCCAGGTCTTGCAAGAGAGCAATAGTCATGTTCAAGTTGGACTTGAGCCGGATCGGAGACTGGTCCAACAGCAGTATATCGTCCAGATATATGATCAGTCGGACTCCCCGTTCGCGGAGGGTCTCCACCACCGGCCGAAGGAGTTTCGTAAAGCACCAAGGGGCCGATGATAGGCCAAAAGGGAGAGCCCGAAACTCGAAGACCTCCCCGTCCCAAAGGAACTGAAGGAATCGTCGGTGTGGTGCAAAGATGGGGACCGTGAGATAAGCGTCCTTTAAATCCAGGCGCGCCATCCAGTCCCCTTGGAGGAGAAGATCTCGTAAGAGATGAATCCCCTCCATCTTGAAGTGGCGGTAGACCAGCCACTCGTTGAATTCCCGCAAATTTATCACAGGGCGAAAACCCTTGTCCTTCTTCTGGACCAAGAAGATATTGCTTAGGAATCCTGCAGGATGAAGATGGGATCTGCAGATCGCCCCTTTTCTGAGGAGGTCCGCAACCTCGTCGGCGATCAGAAGTCTTTCCTCCTGTGAAAAAACTAGAGGGCGAGGGCGAACCCTTTGATGGGGAAAACCGTAGAACTCGATCTGAAAACCTTGAACTGTCTGTAAGACCCAAGGATCCGAAGTAATCCTGCGCCAGTTGCAAAGGTGCTCCCGAAGCCTCCCCCCCAGAACGTGTGGGGAAAAAAGGGTAACACTCACGGGATGGACCTCCTGGGGCGTTGACGCCCCCTCGGTAGCCTCTGCCGCGCCCCTTGCCTCTACTGGGGTAGAAGTTTCCTTGGCGACCATCGTTCCAGCCGTTGTTTCAGCGCTGGTTCTTGTTATGGGGGCCTTGCTGGGACTGATGACCGGAGGAGCGGCCCCGTCCTCGTCCGGCCCCGGCAAAAACCCGCCCCGGGAAAATCTTTTTGACCGTCGTCTGAGCTCTGTCCAGTGCCGAGAAAGTGGTGACAAATTTATTAAGTTCCTTAATGAAAGGTTCGCCAAAAAGCTTGCCTTGTGCAATGATCCCTGCTTCTGAGGTGGCCAAGTCTCCCTGCTTGGGATCTATTTTGATGAGGAGGGATCGTCTACGCTCAGCCGCTAACGCACAGTTCGCGTTCCCTAGGAAGCACAGGGCTCGCTGTGCCCAGCCCGCCACGACCTCCGTGGACATCGGAGTTCCCGACTCCTTGGCTCGCTCAGCCAGTTGAATAATCTGCGTCACAGGTCCTACCGCGTCCAGGAGTTTGTCCTGGCAGGCTCGCCAGGAGCGATCTATGCCTTTCTTCGGGTCCCTCATGAACTTTGCGAAGAACGCACAGAGCTTCTCGTCAATATCCGGCGTGGTGGCCACCCTGCCCTCTAATTTCGGACGAGGACATTCACCTCGCATGCGGGTCCTAACATCCCTTTCCAGGGGTTGGCGCACTTTGCTTGCGGCGTAAGCCGCCACCTTGGGATCCGGTACCCACTCCGACGACCTAGGGTGGTAAATGCTCGTCGGGTCAAACATGTCCGAGGGATTGTCTTCTCCCTCCAAGGATCCCGAGGAATGAGGCGTCGGGCGCCAAGGTCTACCCGAGTAGCCATCATCCTCATCCGAGGAACCCTCGTCCCCCGAGACACCCTCTCCCTCCAAGGGGAAACCATCCTCCTAGTCCGTGTCTTGTGCGACCTCGTCGCCATCATCTCCGGGCAAAAGCCCCTCCCGGCAGGGTATATGCTTCAGTGTCCGCGCACTTTTGCGGAAAGAGTCTTGCAAACGCTCGAACTCTTCCAAGTGCCCCGCAGGACGCTTAGCTGATTTTTTACCCCCCCCCAGCGAGCTATTGGGCCCACGGTCCGCAGGACCTGCAGCGCCAAACACCCCGGGGATACTCTGGGCGAGAGCGTCCACTCTATCCCGCAGAGGCGCAAGCACCGAGTCCAGGGCCTGCGACAACGCGTGGCCCACCGCAGGCGGGAAGGGTTGGGCGAGGTGGAACTCCTTAGCCTCTTGGGTGATATTAGCATCTTGGTCCGAAGACTGCATTATGGAGGGTGTAGGCACCAAACACCTTAATTAATACCAAAGGTAGCCCCCTCGCCGGTGCCCAGACAGTAATCTGTCAAAAAATAGAGGTGCAATACCTCAACTCGCCACTAGAGGGTGTTGCGCAACTAGACCGTGAGGAATCTCCGAGAGCCGGTGTCAGGGCGAGGGTTGGTGAGGACAGAAGAATCTGCCTCAGTGCGCCGTGTCAAACGGAGGTAGGCCGCCGAGCAGCGTCTCCGTGAGAAGCGGCGCCCCACAGAGCCGGGAAAGAGCGCGAAGCGCTCCTGACCCGGTCCGCGATATGCGGGAGAACGCGCAGGCAGAGCCTGTCGCGTGTCAATTCGGCCGCGCGAAGAAGCGCGCGTACAGAGCAGGGAAAAGCACGGGCAAAACCAGGCTAACAATCAATAAGGCCACAATAAATAAACACGTCAGAAAAATAAATGTCACTTATCTGACGAGCAGAGAAGAAAGAGGAAGCGGAAGGGACGTCAGCACCGGTTATACAGCGGACACCATCTCCATTGGCCGGCTGTTACTATGGACACTGTGCCCCATGTGCTCATGGGAGTTGTAGTTTGAAGTTTTGTTTTGGTTCTACTTTGAATGTGCTGTCGAAATAAAGAGAAGAAAGGACTGCAGAGTCTGGTGAAGATACTGCGAGCATTCTGGAGAACAAAGGGACTAGTCAAAGTAATAGCTATAATAGGGGTAGGAGGAAAAGAAACTACAAGGATTTTTAACACAGGTGAGGTCAGTAGGATTCTCCCCCAGAAGAATACAGGTAAAAAGGCATTCTCCTCCACTATATTTATGTTGCCACTTTCACCAGTCTTAGAGGGCATAAGCCACTCTCTTAGAGTGGGGTGGGTGCCCCTCAACCTCAGAGCCTAGACATTGGGGCCTCAGTCCACGAAAATGGGAATGCCCTCAATGGGCTTGCATTAAATGAGAATATCAGAAGAAAAATGACACAGGCCAGCACAGCAAGCTGAGGGCATTCTGCCCCGACACCATGACAGGGTAAACTAATCCTCCTCCTCTTCCTGCTAAGGTCTGATTCACTAAGAATATAGACTCCCTTACGAGGCTACTCACTATTTCAGTGGGACCAGTTATGGGGCGGCTCTAGGCTCATGGCGGACCTGAGCAGCGAGCATAGGTAGGGGGCCCCTGGAGAAACGCAGGCGCGGAGGCCAGTGAAGAGGGGGAGGTCAGGGTGTTTGGAAGTGGAATAGAGCCGGAGGCCGCCAAATCCCTGCTAGGGGCCACCACGCAAATGTCTATCCATCCTCAGAGGATTATTATATTAAGGATATATATTGGTGTGACGGTCCCTGGGGTTTGGCGGCCCTGTGCAGGTGCACAGCTTGCACAAGCCTAAGACCGCCATCTGCCCAGTTCGAACCAGTACAAGAGATGCTGCAGTACTTCATGTCCCAGGCCTCAGGTGAACAAGCCGTGATCATTTATCTCCAGGACTGGAAGAGCCAACCTAGAATCTGAAAGATGTAGTGATCTTGATAGGCCCGCCCCTGGCTACCTAAGAGTGGTAATGTAAGAAAGTGGAGTATTTTCTGATGCGGGTGAGAACCTACCTCAAATAATAATCACCGTCTTTGTCATGGTGAGCCACTAATATCGCCATATATACCTGTGATAACCCTGGGGTAGTTAGACACAAAGCAAGACACAAGGCAGTCAGGGTTAATTTAAAGGCAATGTGTAAAGTGTAAATGCAGCAGTCAAACAGTAATAAAGTAAGTAAAAACACAACACAAGAAAAATCCCAAACCAATTTAGAAAAATAAAATATATATATATATATATATATATATATATATATATATATATATATATATATATATATATATATATATATCAATCAGTTACCAGAATCCCCAAAGAGTGAGGCGGACACACAGGAGGCTTCATGGAGAAAACATCGGGTTTATTTGCATCGCACTCATGGTAAGGAAAACAAGGCGCAGCTGTCTCACAAGTTCATATTTGCCAAACGCGTTTCGGGAACACCCACTTCCCTTTCTCAATGGCATGGATTTCAAAAAGAAACTTCTTCGTGGCTTTTAATGTAAAGGGTCAACTCCTGCTCCTGGGGAGGAGCTTCGCCGTACCTACGGCTTTATGGGAGTTGTAGTGTCCCATAATTACTCCCAAGTGGGCGAGTCAGTTTCTTAAAGTGGTTTTAAAGTCTTTTTCCATCAGGCTGAGACATCCGCCTATGTCTCCCCCATCTCGCAGTTTCACTGATGCAAATCGTGTTCACATGAGCACTCACTGGTAAAATGCTCAAGCGGCTCTCCTCCCAAGCAGTCTACCAAATGGTGCTGCGGGTCCGTATTTCCAACGGCGGGTCCTCCTCGCGACCATGGGCGGCCGCAAAACATCAATCAGTTACCAGAATCCCCAAAGAGTGAGGCGGACACACAGGAGGCTTCATGGAGAAAACATCAGGTTTATTTGCATCGCACTCGTGGTAAGGAAAACAAGGAGCAGCTGCCTCACAAGTTCATATTTGCCAAACGCGTTTCAGGAACACCCACTTCCCTTTCTCAATGGCATGGATTTCAAAAAGAAACTTCTTCGTGGCTTTTAATGTAAAGGGTCAACTCCAGCTCCTGGGGAGGAGCTTCGCCGTACCTACGGCTTTATGGGAGTTGTAGTGTCCCATAATTACTCCCAAGTGGGCGAGTCAGTTTCTTAAAGTGGTTTTAAAGTCTTTTTCCATCAGGCTGAGACATCCGCCTATGTCTCCCCCATCTCGCAGTTTCACTGATGCAAATCGTTTATATAGCGCTATTGTGTTCACATGAGCACTCACTGGTAAAATGCTCAAGCGGCTCTCCTCCCAAGCAGTCTACCAAATGGTGCTGCGGGTCCGTATTTCCAACGGCGGGTCCTCCTCGCGACCATGGGCGGCCGCAAAACATCAATCAGTTACCAGAATCCCCAAAGAGTGAGGCGGACACACAGGAGGCTTCATGGAGAAAACATCAGGTTTATTTGCATCGCACTCGTGGTAAGGAAAACAAGGAGCAGCTGCCTCACAAATTCATATTTGCCAAACGCGTTTCAGGAACACCCACTTCCCTTTCTCAATGGCATGGATTTCAAAAAGAAACTTCTTCGTGGCTTTTAATGTAAAGGGTCAACTCCTGCTCCTGGGGAGGAGCTTCGCCGTACCTACGGCTTTATGGGAGTTGTAGTGTCCCATAATTACTCCCAAGTGGGCGAGTCAGTTTCTTAAAGTGGTTTTAAAGTCTTTTTCCATCAGGCTGAGACATCCGCCTATGTCTCCCCCATCTCGCAGTTTCACTGATGCAAATCGTTTATATAGCGCTATCGTGTTCACATGAGCACTCACTGGTAAAATGCTCAAGCGGCTCTCCTCCCAAGCAGTCTACCAAATGGTGCTGCGGGTCCGTATTTCCAACGGCGGGTCCTCCTCGCGACCATGGGCGGCCGCAAAACATCAATCAGTTACCAGAATCCCCAAAGAGTGAGGCGGACACACAGGAGGCTTCATGGAGAAAACATCGGGTTTATTTGCATCGCACGCGTGGTAAGGAAAACAAGGCACAGCTGCCTCACAAGTTCATATTTACCAAACGCGTTTCGGGAACACACACTTCCCTTTCTCAATGGCATGGATTTCAAAAAGAAACTTCTTTGTGGCTTTTAATGTAAAGGGTCAACTCATGCTCCTGGCACCATTTGGTTGACTGCTTGGGAGGAGAGCCGCTTGAGCATTTTACCAGTGAGTGCTCATGTGAACACGATTTGCATCAGTAAAACTGCGAGATGGGGGAGACATAGGCGGATGTCTCAGCCTGATGGAAAAAGACTTTAAAACCACTTTAAGAAACTGACTCGCCCACTTGGGAGTAATTATGGGACACTACAACTCCCATAAAGCCGTAGGTACGGCGAAGCTCCTCCCCAGGAGCAGGAGTTGACCCTTTACATTAAAAGCCACAAAGAAGTTTCTTTTTGAAATCCATGCCATTGAGAAAGGGAAGTGGGTGTTCCCGAAACGCGTTTGGCAAATATGAACTTGTGAGGCAGCTGCGCCTTGTTTTCCTTACCACGAGTGCGATGCAAATAAACCCAATGTTTTCTCCATGAAGCCTCCTGTGTGTCCGCCTCACTCTTTGGGGATTCTGGTAACTGATTGATATATATATATATATATATATATATATATATATATATATATATATATATATATATATATATATATATATATATATATATATATATATATATATATATATATATCCACTCGCTTGACACTCCTTCTGGACCACAGGGACCCTCGAAGATTGGCGGGGTGCCAGCGGAGTAAACCGGCAAATAATCACACAGGATTCAGCCAAAACTCAGCACGCTCTCAGGAAAGTAAAAAACCAGCACTAAGAATGCTGTTGGTGTTGTTTAATTCACAACGCTTTTCGACACGTAAAATGGCTTAATCACGTGAATTTGCTAACTGCCTATCACCATCTTTTGTGTTGTAACAAGTGCAACAACATAAACATAGGACTCAAATGTACGTGTAATACCAGGGTATATGACCATTCGCACGGACAACGTGTTCACACAGTCAATTAAAACATAAAATGTAATGCATAATCAACGTATTCATACACATGTTCATATCATTTTGTGCGTATAAAATATATTGTTGTATGATGTATCGCTATCTTACTAATTAGTATAATAAAGTCATATTGTACCGTTGACAACAGTAATAATCCTATATAAACAGAAAACTCTGCTTACCCCAGAACTTTCAACCGTACACCCAGAAAAATACAAACAGTGTTTACAGAGTGACAGCTAGCAATTCAACCCACCCCAGTGGGCAATACTCCATCAGGGGTAGTAGACTGTAAAGTTTGTAAATATGTTTTCAGTGGATCCCAAATATTCTTTGGGAGAGACCTAGGTGGAAGCAGTGTGGCATAGAGTTCACAGTTCACAATTCGTGTTGCAGTATGTGAGACTGGCAAACCATGCAGCCGTCGTAGGGAGGGATCTACTGCCCCCAACATTTGGGAGAGTAGTGCAAAAACGGCCACCCAAAACTCCACCATCTTGGGACAAGTCCATGTTAGATGGGGAAAATCCTCCTGGGGGCTACCACATTTTCGACAATTATAGGGCCGGGATGGGTCAATGGAGTGGAGTTTAGCCGGAGTCATATAAGCTCGCCATAGGAATTTAAAATGGAGACCTTTGTGTCTGCTGTTGATAGAGACTTCAAGCGTTTGCGTGCAGCAAAAGGCCCACTGGTCGTCAAGAATAGGGTGCCCTAAATCGCGTTCCCATGCCTCTTGAATCTTAGTGTCATGGCATGGGGCTAAGATCATGCTCGCCTTTTTCAATCCGGGAATAAATTGGTGTCCATCAGAGTTGGCTACAAACAGGGACAGAAGTGTGAATGATGGGAGTTCCAGGGGGTATTCCGATATTTTGGCACGAAGGGCTCAGCGTACCCTACTGAAGACGAACCTGTCCATAAAGGACAAAGTTGCACCTCGATCCCCACCCGGGTTGTCAAACACATGACCATTGGGAAACAAATCTCCAAACTTTGCCATGGCATGGGAGCAGAGCACACAAATTACTAATTTCTCTTCAGTTACACCAAGCCATGTATTACCTGCCAAATGAAGATTGGAGGAGTACAGGGAACCATCCCCAAGCACATGTGATAGCCTGTGCCACGCCCAGCTCGTAGTGGAAACCGTCTGAATATCTTTAGGGTCGAGGGGGAACCCCAGGGGGAAAAGCGTGTGAAGTGGAGTAGGATGCACCAGGTCAGACTCAGATCTACTGTAGGGGATTCGGGTATCTGGGTGGTGCCATGAGTACGCAAAGCTACTCTGAGCTACCAGGTAATACATTCAGAAATCTGGGACGCCCAGGCCACCTCTTTCATATGGCGTTTGTCATGTTGTCCCACCTTATTCTGGCGTGTCTCCCCCCTCCCCCCTCACGTAAGCCTAATGAGATGGGACGGAAGTGTTTTGAAAAAACTGTCCGGGAGGGGAATGGGAATGTTGTGGAACAGGTAGAGAAACTTCGGGAGTATCACCATCATCATGAGGGCAATCCTACTTGACATCAACAGAGGGAGTTTCAACCAACGCTTCACCTGTGCTTCCAGGTTATGGATAGTGGTTCCATAGTTCAACCGCACCATTTGGTCTGCATCAATGTGAATCTGTGTCCCCAAATGTCTGACTAAGTCATGGCATCATTTTAATGGGAATTCGCGTTCCCAGTCCATGGTGGCCGCTGTTAATGGAAATAATTCATATTTGTTCCAATTGATGCCTAAGCCTGAGTAGCCCCCAAAACGGAGTACCTCCCTGACGAGGGAGTCTAAATTCTCTTGTGGATGGCGGACATATAGCACAATATCGTCCGCGTAAAGTGAGATAAGGAGTGGTCCCGTCTTAACCTGCAGCCCTCTATGTACATGTTTTTCCTGTAAGTGCCGAACCAATAGGTCGGGAGCTATGACAAAAAGTAAAGGAGACAGTGGGCAGCCCTGTCTAGTACCACGAGTCAGCGAAAGTGGGGCAGAGAGTGTTCCATTCAGGCGGAGTCTAGCTGTGGGCGCGCGTAGAGCAGTGTAGTGAGGTCTACGAAGCCTTTGGGGATGCCCAGTTTCCTCATCACGGCCCATATGAAAGGCCATTCCAAAGAATCGAAAGCCTTTTCGGCGTCCAGCAAGACTGCTGCAGCCGGGAGCTCTGGTGTCATGCGATGAAGCGCCGCAAACAGAGTACGCAAGTTTAGCTCCGTGGACCTATGTGGAACAAGGCCCGACTGCACCTGGGATATAATATGATCTAAAAACAGGGCCAGCCGAAGTACAATTATTTTGGCAAGGATCTTATAGTCAAAATTCAAAAGCGAAAGAGGCCGGTAAGAGCTGCAATTTAACAGGGTACTTACCAGGCTTAGGAAATAAGACAATAACTGCCGCACGGAGAGTGGGAGGTAACAATTTATTTTCCAGGGCCTCATTATAGACCTCAAGGAGATGCAGTGCCAGTACGTCTTTATAGTGTTTATAAAATATACCAGACCTGGAGCAGTAGTGCCATTGATGGCATCTATGGCGCTAACTATCTCTTCTTTAGAAAAAGGCTCTGCAAGGAACTGCTGCATATAGTCTTCCAACCACACCATAGCAATCTCATCTAGGTAAGATCTACATTCTTCCTCAGTATACCCAATACGGGTAGTATACAAAGATGTATAGTACCGATGAAATTCATCCCGTGTCAGTGTGAACCTGCCAATCCTAAGAGTGAATAGCAGCCACGTAGGCTTTCCCCAGACATGGGCACAGGAGCTGCTCCAACATGCGGCCCGGCCTGTCTCCCTCGCCGTAGTGCCTAGCAATTGCGTATTTCCCCACAAAATTGGTTTCACTCTCAACCGCCTCCCTGAGTTCCAACAACAAAGCCAAGCGTTTAACGTGTCCAGTCGGATCTGGCTGGTGAAGTAGTTGATCATCCAAGGCCCGTAGTTGGACCTCATGCTAGCGATGGTTCCCCTCAGTGATTTAAACACTCCTGCATGCTTGGCAATGCATTCCCCTCTGATGTACGCCTTGAATGCCTCCCACAAAGTTGCCCAAGTACTGACAGAGCCAACAGTTAGGTCAAAGTACATAGTTATGGATTCCCAAATTTCGGCCCAAAAAAACGCATCACGTAATGCCTGTCCCAGGAACCGCCACTGCCTCTTGCAGCCTTCCGGTCTGGGGAAGCGAAGCTGCATGACAACGGGTGAGTGATCAGAAAATGTTCTAGGCAAGTGAGTCATGGACCTAAACCAAGGGGACATCATATGAGAAAGCAGCCAGAAATCAAAACGTGTTCACGTGTCATGGGGAGCAGAATAGTGTGTATACACCTCTTCTTTAGGGAATCGCAGATGACATATATCTAACAGGCTGAGGGAGTCACATATGTCACTGAGTACTTTATGGGCATGCGGTTTGGTGGCTGGAGAAACAGTTGTACTATTAAGAGTAGGTTGTAAAAGTAGATTCAAATCCCCTCCTAAACAAATGTAGTCAATGCCTAATGGAAGAAGTCGGGCGTGTAGGGCGTGTAAGAAATCCGGATCGTCGACATTCGGAGAGTAAATGCACATTAATGCAATGTGAAATCCCATGAGCTTCCCAGTAACCAACGTGAAATGCCCCACTGTATCAGTATATGTTTTATAGAGCTGAAAGGGAAGACGTTTATGAATAAGTAATGCAGTTCCCCTGGAGTATGTGCTATAGTTAGAAAAACAGTGATGTGTACCCCAGCTTGGGGCAAACAGTGTGGGGGAACTGGTGGACAAATGCGTTTCCTGTAAGAACGCGATATCTGTCTTGTGATGCTGCATGTAGTGGAACACATGTTTCATCTTCCTGGTATTGTTCAGCCCTCGCATATTCCAGGTAAGGAAATTGATATCTGAAAAAGTAGGGAGTCTACCCGCCATGGTCACAGGTGTACAGGATAGTCAACGCACATTGAAGCAATAACATTAGCATTTCGAACAACAAAATGAGTAGCTGGTAACAGGAACAAATGATAGTGTGAAATCGCAAAAGCTCCCACCACCCTCCCTCACACCCATCCCCACATTCAAGGGGAAACCCCACAACCCCAAGATAGTATGAATAGACATTGTAGTGAATAGTAGGAAACATCATAAAGAAGTGCAAACGCACAGGGGGAGAGGCAACGTCTTGCCATATCCTTGGAACTATGAAAAATGAATCTTAATGAGCATAAAAACCGAATCCCAAAATATTAACATAGAAATGAGTGGGATCAAAGGACACAGCAGAGAGGACCCATTACACCCCATACTTATCGCCACCCAGCGATGTCAAGGTCCATCAACTCGTCAAGAACAGTTCCATGCTGGAGCTGGTATTAGGGAGCGAAGGTGGGCGCTCCGGCGAGGGTGACTTCCTGGATGGCCAAATATTCGCATGGGATCTGAGAAAGTCTTGGGCGTCAGCTGGGCTTTCAAAAATTCTGAGTTTGCCATCAACGTCTACTGTCAGATGAGTGGGGTACAGCATACCGTACCGTAGGCCGGCCTTGAGTAACGAAGCCTTGACTTACGTAAATATTCGGCGGGCTTCCTGGACCATAGCAGTAAAATCTGGATAGAACGATAGGGCAGAGCCCTGCCAGTCCAACGAGCCAAGCTCACGTGCCAACCTCAATGCAGTGTCCCTGTCCTTAAAGTTGAGGAGCCATGCCATTATGGGGCGAGGCGGGAGACCAGGATTGGGCCACGGGCCCAGGGATCTGTGCGCCCATTTAACAACAAAAATAGAAGAAAAGGACTCTTGACCAAATAAGTCCACCAGGAGGCCCTAAACAAAGCCATCCAGGCGGCAGGTATTCTGGCACTCCCATTATTCAAATGTTATTATGCCTTCCCTTCCTTCCCTGGCTTAAAGGTCCTCATTCTTGATGGCAACAGTTTTCAACAGACCCTCCATCCGCTCCAGATTCCGGGTAGCTTGAGCCGAGGATATCGGACCTGAGGGTAGGTCCGATATACTATCCTCAGCGGTGTCCAGCCTCCGCTTGTGCCGATCCAATCTGGCACCCATTGTGTCCAGATGTTTGTCGGGTGCGTCAAAGCGGGTGTCAAGGGCGTGAAATCCCGCCTTGAGTTCCGCCAAAAGTGCCTCATTGCCTTTTTCCTGCTGTTGCTGTGCTGCAGTGGCTTGGTTTCCTCTCTCAGCATCGGGCCAGTCGCAGATTCAGTGCCACCACCTAGCTTTTCAAAGGGTAATTTCCATTGCCGCAGGTCTTTCTTGCCCATGGCCCAGGGACACAGCCACCATATTATGTCACACACCAGCGTTAGATCGATCCTGAGCCAATTGTCACACAATTATCAGCGGTGAACCATGCAAGTCTCAGAGCACAGTCCGGTTCTCATGTGTGGCCAAAAAAACATGCAGCAGAGGTCATAACAGTCTAAATCAACTGCCACTCATATAAAATGTCACCTTCAAATGCTCTTCTCGGCAGGGGTCAGAACCCGACCAGGACCAGGACTACAATGGGGGTGCCCACTGCATCCGATGGGCCACCACATTCAGTGCACTGTGTTTACGTTTCTGGTTAGGTGCAGGGCGCAAGCAACGGCCTGCCCAGTTCTTTGAGCAGCACAAGCAATGTGGAGGGATGAGTCGCAGTGCGGCGGGGAAGGCCCAAGCAAATGTGCAGTCCCAAATATAGGCCACAGGCTAGGAACAGCTTTGCAGTGCTGGCGGGGACACCTCGAATGATGTAAACAGCCCACGATGATCTAGTATGTCCCGCGCTTGCAGTCATGGTGGGAGTGCCCAGCGCCTCACAAGGGCACTCCTCACCACCAACCAGCCAGTAGGGTGCGAGCACGTCCGATTAGTGAAGGTTCTGCCGCATTATAACGTTGCCTCTAGGCAGGGGCAGGGCGAATACCCCAGGCAGCTCGAGTCTGGTAGCAGCAGGGGCAACGGAGTGGCACGGGTCCCCCCGCTGTGCGGAGATCAGGAAAATGTGGTGCCCTCAGCAAAGGCCGCAGGATTGTTAAGGCTACTCGCTGCATGCTGGCTCACCTCCACGCTGCCCACGGTAGTTGGGAGTGTCCCGCAGCGGTGGGCCGTCAGAATCGCACTCCGCTTCCCCCAGTGCACCTCCAGCGGTTGCCACAACAGCGATGGTGCCAGTACTCCGCGAGCAGGGCAGGCTCTGCTCCCTCAGCTCAGCCCAGGCCACGGCTTCGAGTAGGACAAAGGCCTCGGAGCGCACTGCGTTGAAGAGCAGGTTACTGGGCGTCAATTCACCGACTGGAGGCATCATTCTGAGCCGGAAGTGCAGCGGCAACCCGCAAGGATCACACCACAGAGCGATGCGCCAGTATGGGGAAGGTATCAGGTTCTGAAGATAAGACAGATTCTACGTGGCCATCTTGGCCCGCGGTCGGGCCATGCCCCACTGAAAGTTTAACTTCTGACTAAGAAACTATTATGGAGAAAAGGTGGTAGTTGACAAGCCATTGGTGGGACAAGCTGCCAGCTGAATCTAAAGTGGACTTTGACGATGCCAGGCTGCTGAAGAGGAGGCACGGTCGTCGACAAAGGCGGGAAAGCTCTGAGCAGATGAAGACCAAAGATGGTTCCCAGGATGACCTCGACCTCAGTCTGCTTTGGCTCTGTGTCGGTCTCGGTGAAGCCATCTACATTTGTACTTAGGAATTTTTCGGCAGGGGTGTCTCTTTCAGCATGCCAAACCAACAAGTTGAATCTGACCGGCTACTGAAAGTCTATGGCTTTGGCTAGAAGGCGGTCCTGGTCTCCTGCAGGTTCTTTGAAAAAAAAGTTGGCAAAAGTTTCTAAGGCCCAGCCGACATTATAATTTACACAGCAGAAACATCATCCGTAAGGGAGTATGCTGCAGTTTCCGACTGGCCAACTGGCTCCTTGAGCCCATTGGATGCGAGCCAGAATGACTGGTTGGTTTGACTTCCGACCGTCATGATCATAATACAGTGGTCGGAAGTCAAACCAAGGATGTCAGTCGGAGAGCCACCGAACTGTGGTTCGACCGACATCATAATGAAGCTCTAAATATACATGTCCTATTTTTAAATATCATGCACCCTGACCTACTGGTTTTCAAGTTCTACCTTATGGGAGACTTATATGTAGTAAAAAGTACGGTTTGAACTGGACAAGATTTAATTTGCCAGGTTAAAATGCCAGTATTAAATCAGCTTGGAATCTTGTTTTACAGTGCTACTTAGGTGGGTGGCACAAAGAGTGTTGCATCCCACGAACAGAATTTAATTTGCAGGCCCTGGGTGTAGGCTTTACCATATAGTAGAGACTTAAAGGCAAATTAATTGTGTCAATCATGTGTATGTCAGTTTTACCATGTTTAAAAATAAGATAACAAGCACTCTATCACTGTTTAGCAGGGGTAAAGTGCACAGAGTTCTACAGCCAACACAAATAAGGTTAGATAAATAGGCAAACATAAATCCCAGGTGACCCTGCAGGTAAGTCCAATTTCCAACAGGTAAGTACTCTGTGTTCAGTGCACTACTTTGCTCTCTTCGATCAACAAGGGTCTGAACACCAATGCAGATCAGAAGAATTAAGTTCCCCTAATGGTTGTTACTCTTCTGATGTGGACTGTAACTAAATCCAGCAACACTTGGAAGTGATGCTGATGCTGAACTGTG
The DNA here is from genome assembly GCF_964263255.1 of Lissotriton vulgaris. NCBI lineage: Eukaryota > Metazoa > Chordata > Amphibia > Caudata > Salamandridae > Lissotriton > Lissotriton vulgaris. Next base: position 1,232,914,758 of record NC_141694.1, on the reverse strand, counting down.
AGGAGAAGGTGCCCTTCTTACCTATCTGTGATTTGCTAAATGATAAACCTCAAGGAAGAAAGATCAACACCCATGGGGAACAGAGATCTGATGCGTGAAAGAAACTGTGTCAAACAGCCCAACAGACTGCCTCTGTCCAACGTCCCTAGAACTCTCCCAACCTGATTACCAGGAAAGAGGAAACAAAGCACAACATCATATGGGCACAGGGAAAGCTCCCTGCCGTCAAGCCAACACAGAAATCAAGCCCGCTTTGTTAGTGTTCCTCTTGCTTTCGGGATCCTGGATTACTCCTTCTTTCTCATTACATTCCGAGGTATTATGATTTCTGATCTTCACTTCTTTGCCTTATATTGTTGAAATCAGTGACTCTTCAGTGGTTTTGCATGGCTATCTGGCGCATAGAGGTGAAAATAGTACAGGGCTAGCCAACAACTTCTAAGGGCATGGTAGCAATCTTTACCGAGCAATGCAGAGGACGTTTGGTTAAAAAGCAAGGACCTCTCTTGGTTTTGCACAAGACCCCGTATTATTTCTTAAATAAAACCAGGAAAAACACTGTCACTGATTATATCTGAATCCCCAGTGGTAAATTATACCCATTCAATACCATGGAAGTGAAGTGGAGGCTTGAGAGCAACCACAATATGCTAACAAGTATTTTAGCAGAGATCTCTATGTTCAAAGAAAACAACCGTGCTATGGAAATCACAGTAACAAATAGGAACAGGCTACAAATGAAAAGACATATGGAAGCATTTGCAGAGCAGCTCACTTCAGAAATTGATATAAAAACGACTTTCTGAGGGAGCTGCACCCTTCTGATGCAAAGTAAGAAGCCATGCAACAAATGTCTCTAGTAATAGGGTTTACAAATATTAGCAGCTCTATGGATTACATACAGAAGGCAGGAGGGCTTCCTAGAACCAGAGAACCATGGCAACCATATCCAAAGATTAGTATCGTCGAGCTGTGCCTGCCTACCACAGTGCATGCAAGGAAAGAAACCTATAGTGTGATTTTGATTTTGCAGTCTGCTTTGTCTGAGGCGCCCTCTCTTCCCATGAGACTGATTGTTGTTGTTTGCCACTGACAATGTGCAGGCTTTGTTGCACTGCTGGCGTGATTCCCTGCAGATTACCAAAAAGGTCACACATCACCCCAGAGACCTGCTCATGCATTTCCTTTCTTGAAGCAGAACTGAGCTACAGGGCACAGAAAAATGAACATCTCAGACGTAGTGGAAAACAGTTACAGTGCGGCTGTGTTTGTATGTGATGCTGGAACATAAGGACATATTTATTCACCGTTGGTGGAAGCATTAATGGCAGTGTTTTGCTCTCCATTCATGGTACACCGGCACTGTGTAAACTTTGAAGCTGCAGTATTCAGTGTACCTGGTTATGAATTGAACTTGCTCCCTCAAGTGATTTGGGTTCATTGGATAGATAACTCTTTTCTTGGTGAGACCTGTCAATTCACTATAGCCTTATAGCCCGCCGTAGAGGGCTATACCGGCTATTAAAGGCCCTCTCCAGCGTTAAAGGCCCCGAGCCGAAGGCGAGGGCCTTTAACAAGGGAGAGGGACTTTAATAGCGGTATAGCCCATCTACGAAGGGCTAAAAGGCTATTAGAACATTCTGTCATTAGAGGACAGAATGTTCTAACAAAAAAACAAAGCCTTTTGGAAGCGTGAGGGGATTGGAATCCCCTCAGGCTCCCTGAGGCATTTGTTCACAGCCAGAGCTGTGAACAAAGAAACATTGGAATGTTGGAGCTCCGGGCTTATACCAGCCATTATAAGCCCAGAGCACTCGATTGTTTTCAATGGAGCTCCCAACATTCCAATGTTCTAATATAGCCTTATAGCCCGCCGTAGAGGGCTATACCGGCTATTAAAGGCCCTCTCCAGCGTTAAAGGCCCCGAGCCAAAGGCGAGGGCCTTTAACAAGGGAGAGGGACTTTAATAGCGGTATAGCCCATCTACGAAGGGCTATAAGGCTATTAGAACATTCTGTCACTAGAGGACAGAATGTTCTAACAAAAAAAACAAAGCCTTTTGGGAGCCTGAGGGGATTCCAGAGCCAGAGCTGTGAACAAAGAAACATTGGAATGTTGGAGCTCCAGGCTTATACCAGCCATTATAAGCCCAGAGCACTCCATTATTTTCAATGGAGCTCCCAACATTCCAATGTTCTAATATTGAGTCAAACCTTCAACAATCCACCCTTGATTGAAATATGCAATGCTTTTCCCTTTTTGGAATACCCTGTGCAACTGTTAAAGCGATCCCTAGAGTCTAGATTTAAAATACCAAACCTGGGTGTTGTACAGTGTTTTTATGTGATTTTGTATGCATGTGTCTTCACTGTCATAGCAGAGCATTGTCTACACTATTATCACTTTATTTATTGCATCTGTACAGTTGCCTTAAGAATGACACTTTTGCTAACTAGAGAAATAAGGCCTGGTATATTCTTTAAGTCAACCATTTAATGATTGTCATTGAAGTGCCACTAAATATTTGTTGAATAATTTTAACGGATTTTATTTTCTACACAGGGTAATGCCTAGAATGGGTTCCAATGGGATAATTCTCATGTTTATTATGATTATCCTGGTCCAGGTGGACGCATTGGGTTGATCCTTGTTCATATAACAATCAATCTCATTGGATTCTCGGGCATCATGGATCTTTCTTGTCTGTTAGTAAGGCCATACCTTCTTTCACACTCTATTTAGTTACATACCTTTACCAGGAAATGTCATCATGGCGAGAGTCCTCGAAGAGAAGCAGTTGACTGTTATCGTCTGTGGAAGACTCAGATCTGGGTCCTGAACATAGAATTCAGGATTTAATTAGTTTATTTTTCATTATCCCTCCCTCTTTCACTAGGGTCTGTCATCGATCAATGTAGCCAGGAACTAACCATAAAAACTGTCCTCTGGTGCAACATTTTACTCTGACCACAAAATGGGGTTTTGATAAAGTATTACGTTCAAAATTTGGGGAGACATAAATATCGGGGGGGGGGGGAATTGTGATTAAAAAATATTGTGATGCAAAAATATCATTGTAAAGTATATCGTGTTTTAGGTAGGTAATATTGTTTTTTAGAATATCATTGTTTTTAATATTCTTTTCAGTAACATTGTGGTAAAAATATTGTTTTTAATTATTTTTATGTGTTTTAGTTAATATAATAATTTTATGTGTTACTATTGTTAGCATGATTGTTCATCTTTTTTAAAATATAATTTGGGAGGTTTAAGCAATTTTGATTGGTGTATTAAATTGTTAACAGTAATTTATACTGTTGTATCGTGTTTTTAGGTTTGTATGGGGATTGAGTGGGAAGTTAATTAAGTAATAACTATCACATCATTATTTATTAGTTATTAATTATGTCTAAATCTCAGACCCCTCAGGATATAATATTGCCGATCATAAATTTCTAACATTTACTGAACAGGACTTCTTTTGCAACAAGTAGTGCATCCCATTGGAATACATTCAGGCACACATGTGGTTTAGATGATTCTTGCACCCTAAATTATGAGAAACGCAATTTGGATTTACCAATTTGATCTCCTTCTCATTCACAGACCATCGAGGACATATCAAGAGCAAGCAGCCTCTTGGAGTCCAAAGTTATGTTATGTTATGTTATATTTATTTTTATATAGCGCACGGCTACTCAAAAAGAGTGTCCCGGCGCTTTTAATAATGAGACCTACAGCAGAATAACACAACACAGTAATAAAACTAAGTGGAAAGCAGAAACAGAAGAAGACAGAAAAACAGCCTAGAGGGCAAACAGCCAGGTTTTAAGGCCTTTCCTGAATGCGAGTAGACTAGTAGCTCCCCGGAGTGTCAGCGGCAAGGTGTTCCACAGCTGTGGCGCCAGCAGTCCAAAGGAGCGGCCTCCAATGCGAGCTCTCTTTACGCGCGGCACAGCCACCAGAAACAAAGATTCTGATCTGAGAGAGCGAGCCGGTTGGTAAAAGGCGAGTCTCCTTTGGAGATACTTAGCTCCTACAGTATGAAGAGCTTTGTAGGCCAAAGTTAATGCCTTGAAAGCAATCCGTTTACGGATAGGCAGCCAATGTAAGGTCTGCAAAAGACCGGCAGCACTGGCTCGCCTGTTTAGGCCATAAATGGCCCTCGCTGCAGCATTCGGCACAACTTGGAGCCGCTGCAGCAGATACTCTGGCAGGCCCAGATAGAGGACGTTGGAGTAGTCCAATCTAGAGCCTATCAGAGCCTGCACAGTCAGCTTCCTGTGTTCCTCAGACAGAAGAGGCAGACACCTCCGCCGCATCTTGAGGAGGCCAAAACATGTACCCGTCACACCTAGGATCTGGGATCTCAGCGTCAGACCCTTGTCCATCTTGACCCCTAGGTTCTTAGCTACTTGGGATGAACAGGACGGAGGAAACATGTTAATGGGCCACCAAGCTTGCCAGTCTGGCTCCGCAGCACACCCAAAGAAGAGTACCTCGGACTTATCGGAATTGCACTTGAGGCTGTTCAGCTGGAACCATTTAAAAACAGCCCCAAGGCAATCCCGGATACTCTCTCCATCGAAGTCTCCTCCTCTCATACAAGAAAAGAGGAGCTGGGTGTCGTCGGCGTAGGATACGATCTGGGCCCCAAACGACTCCGCCAGCACCGCCAAAGGGGTCATAAAGATGTTAAAAAGGGTCGGGCTCAATATAGAGCTCTGCGGAACCCCGACTCCCAGTGGCGGCATCACGGCGGAGTCTGGGGAGGCCCAGACCGTTTGTCGACGGCCAGCCAGGAAAGGGCACCTAATCGACAATGCCCATCCTCTCATGCCCTCAACCTTCATTGAAGTAGGATTCAAAATGAGGTAGGTTGGATGTTTTGTCTATAGGGTCAGGCACTCACACTCTAGTTATGGTTGTCTGATGTTCGCTTGCAAAATACCATTGCAAAGGCATGTATCAAAAGGCAGGGGGAATCCAATACTCCTCAGTCCCATCTGCCTAGATTGGCTCTAGCAATAAAAAAAGTGTCACTTCAGTAGTGCAGAATGTGTCATGGAACAGGAAAACTAGAAGCTCACACCGCTCCCATGAGTTCTACTTTTTCAGTCTCACAAGCTTCAGCAACATCTGTGAATGATGTGGTTCTCCACCATCCTGAAATTGTGAGGTCAGTGAACCACTGGTCCCATCCTTGTATGCACACTGTAATTCCTCTAATAGAACAGAAGATTCCCACTTCTTTTACGATGATTTGATACTTTTTTATTCAACAAAATAGTTCATAAATCAATTCCATATCATATATGTAATATTCGTTTTGTTTGATTCTTTTTCAACATATAACACTGTCCTTTATATACATCCAATGCATTTCGGGGCGATTGTTTGCCCCTTCATCAGGGAAAGGATAGTGCTGTAGTTTTCCGGTTTTACATAACTCTGGTTGGTAATGGCGAAGTTCGTGCGAAGTCTGCTCGTCAACGCCGGTCACCATCCAACATTTTTCCACCAGTGAGAACACTAGACTGCCTCAGTAGTGTATTATTGTCAGGGGTCTCGGAGCCCAAGCGATATACACCCTCTGTATTTCCCTTTCATCCCCATGATTTTGGCTGTAATTGAGGATTGGGGCGGGGCTGCCCTTCTCCTTCTCATGATAGTCCAGGAAGATGCAGTTGCCTCTGCTGAGAATCGATCCATGCTCGTCTCCTCTGCCCCTCGTTAATTCTCCCTTGCTTGCATCGAAAACTCGTAAAAATAGCGGGCGGGAGACAGCTGTCTCAGAGATGTTCTTGGGTCTGCCGCAACGACGGTACGGCAGTGAGACCGGCAACCTTGTAATAATCGGCCCCATAGTTTCAAAACTAAAGTTTGTCCAACAACCTCTCAACATTAATCATTGAACATACATTATGTTTGTTAACTTCAAGAGGGTGAGCTGGATTAAAGAGGTTCAATTTCGGGATTAATTTCTAAAAAACGTTCGGGGGGAATGGCTTATAAATCTCCACATTTTGAGTTCTGTTTACAGCAGTAAGGGCATCCCAGGATCCTTGTGTTGTTTCATGATTGTCATATAGCTTTAAGTCTGATTTTAAGCCTCTTTTTTATTCTGAGCGAAATTTTATAGTTTTCTAAAAAAAAAGGAAAGGAACACTATAATTGTTTCCTCTTTTAATCGGAAAAAATCCATTCTTTTTTAATATGGAATGTTGAACATATAATTTTTCGTTTATTTCTTCTATTATGATTGAATATTTTACATTTGAAATGTGTAACTGGGGAATGGGAAAAACTCCCCATCATAGGAAGAAAGTTTAATTGTGCAATAGCTGTATCTAAGAATTAAACCATGTATTTTTTATTTGCCCCAGATTGTCTGTTCCTTGTCGACATTGTCTAACTCCACTTTTTAGAAGTGCTAGTGCACACTCAGCAGAGGAAACTCGACAACTTCTTTTTATCCCTGTAAATGAAAAGAAGTGCTGTAATTTTGGGTGTGTGGATCTAGTAAGAAATCATGCCCATCCAGGAGAGGAAGCCTGACAATTGTTTTCTTCTTCCTTTTCTTGCCTGTAAAAGAAATTAAATGGATTGTTTTCAATTTTTAAAATTTTATTGCTAAAATATTACTAACCTGCCTTAATCTGTGTATATCTTTTGTCGATCTTGTAAGAGTTCCAAACCTTATAACAGCGTTCAAACTTTGAGCAAATTTTTCTTCGCTTCACTGGAGTCCTCTCCTTCTTGATTTCTCCTTCTCAGCAGCTGGATGTATCCAGAGTGGTGAGGTTTTATCTGGTACGACAATATGCTTTTGTAAGACTGACTATTTGTGGCAACCTATGCTCCAAGTGAAAAGAGCAAATACACCTTCTGTTTACCATTGGCAGATAGTTTAGGTTGTCATCCTTCTTCCTTGACATATGAGTTGTCTCAGAAAGAACTGCCAGTGTTCAAGAAAACAAGTAATAGAGGGAATTTCTGCTGGTTTGAGTAATTGTAATTATAAGCTGCTTCGCTCGAGGAATATTGAGGTGACTACAGGGGACTCGCCCATTAATACTGCTTTCCCTTTATTGCTTTAAACTTGTTCACCACCTCATACTCGCTTCTCGTCTCTTGTTCTCTTCTGTCCTCCACATTCTCTCCTCCTTGGGTTGGGGGTGCATAGCTCAACACAAAGACGCAGCATATATACTCCACCTGGGTAGTGTACGCTATTTGTGAATACATTTTCTTTGTAGTTGATCCGCAGATAAATTAACATGTTTCATTGATGTGGTCCGTCCACTACTTTTAGTCCTCATTTTGAATTAGGTTAAATAAATATTTACCCTCTCCACTTAAGATGTCTGTTGGGGTAGTTTAAAAAAATAAAAGACAGGAAGAATACCAACCTCCAGGTTGTGGATGCACATCCTTTGGTAAAAACATTGATAAGGAACAACATCAGGGCTAGGAATATTGAACACTAACAAAAAGTAATTGAGTCATTTAAACTGCATTAGATACTTTAACGAGGAACAGCAGGACTTGGAGTACTGAACATTGCCATAAAGTTAGTCATCTAAACATATTTGAAAAGAAAGTACTTTTTAGGTCTCGCCTAGCAGCATGCATGCGCTGCATAGACAAAAAGACATATAGCCATCGCTTTGGCTTTTCAGCCTAAAATGTGCATGCGTTACATTGCCTTCAATGGCAACACGTGCACGTCTGGCTATTCACTTGCGGGAGCGCGCGTGTGCTGAATGGCGCCTGCCGGCTCCCGCAAGGTAAACACCATACATGGACTTCCGGTCTCGCGCCAGTGACACTCCCTTTGAGTGGTGCCCTCAGCGTCGCTTTAACTTTAGCGGCCGCGGGCAGTGCTTTTCTTTTTTGTTCTTGTTTTGAACCGCCTATAGGAGCGTGATAGACTGTCAGCATTAACCATCCTCTCAATCTTAAGAGAGGGCCGATGTAAATATATTTACATTTTGGAAGGACCTTTATATATTTCCCTTTAAATGTTAGAGCAGCGCATACAAGAGGGACTCGGTGCATCCGATTATTATTCGGAGTAAATGTAGACAGCCTGTTCCTTGCGATGCTGATTAACGTGTGGCTTAAAAACTAGAAATAGAACGGGAACGGCTGTCCTGGGTGTTCTACGTGAGACCAGCACCAGTCACACACACATCTCAACAGTGCAGCAGGTTTCCGGGCCCGGCACAGAACAATAGTTTCAAAGGGGCGCCTAGTTCTTAGAGCTTATTATGCAACTTGCCTCTTGGCTAGATGCTTCTGTGCGTTATAATGAGGTGGTGGTCCAGGCGCTTTTCAGCCTCCAGAATGAACATCTGAAGCGTTCACTGATCTACTTGAAATAGAGTGGACTCTGGAAACAAGCAAGGCAAACTGGGATGGAGACAGTGGTTTCCATTAACAAATCCGGGGTCTCGAGCAGTCCTGTGCTAGGATTAGTGAAAGAGGTCCAAGGTTTTATCGGGCGATGTGCTAGCTCAAAATATGCTTGTTCAAAGTTGGTGCTTTTGCTAGGAAAAAGCTATCTACTTCAATGGACAATTCTCTATCTTGGAATGGGGATTTCTGCATCCCCTAACAAGACATACGAAGCACTGGTCAGACTCCACTCCCATTCCAAGGACTGAGCGGAAGTGATTCTCATTCATCCATATTTTAGACTTGTGTGGATGGAGCTGGCTTACTGATGCTTTCGCATTTTAGTCAGGTCAGAATTACGTGCACATTAGTCTTCTCTGCTGCATTTTATATCACAAGGGAAAAGGCCTTCTCTTGTTTTATATGAAAGGGGAAAGGGTGTCGTTACACTGTCGCTTCCTACTGTTCCATAGTTTTCCTCTGTTCCCTGAGCCCTTCAGATTTCATTCCAGACGGGATCCATCAGAGAGTTTCACACCAAGAGTCTCCCCAGTAGTGTGCTCTTCCTAAAGATGTCTGCACGCTTACCCCGCATTCTGCCTGAAGATTGAGGCTGCTTTTTGCATGTCATCACATTCACATAACATCCGTGGAAGAGCTTGAGTGCTCCTGTGTGCGACTGATTGTGAGTGCAGTGTGCGTGTGCACGAGTGCGATTGCTTGTGAGTGGACTGTGCATGTGACGTGTGCGACTGCTTGTGAGTGGAGTGTGCACATGCACAAGTGTGACAACTTGTCAGTGGAGTGTGTGCGTGCACCAGTGCGACTGCTCGTGAGTCTGCGTGTGCACGAGTGTGACTGCTCGTCAATGGAGTGTGCGCATACACAAGTGTGACTGCTTGTGAGTATTATGCATATGTGCGACTGCTTGTAAGTGGAGTGTGCGGGTGCGACTGCTGGAGTAGAATTTGCGCATGCAGAAGTGCGACTGCTCGTGAGTGGAATTTGCACTTGCATGTGTGTGACTGCTTGTGTGTGGAGTGTGCACGTGCATGTATTTGACTACTTCTCAGTGGAGTGTGTCTGACTGCTTGTTGGAGTGTGCCATGCATGTGAGTGGAGTTTGCGCGAGCATGTGTGTGACTGCATGTGGGTGGAGTCTGCGCGACTGCTCGTGGGTGGAGTGTGCATGTGTGTGACTGCTCATGAGTGGAGTTTGCATGTGCATGTGTGTGATTGCTTGTGAGTGGAGTGTGTGCAACTGCTCGAGAGTGGAGTTTGCACATGCATGTGTGTGACTGCTTGTGAGTGGAGTGAGCAAATGCATGTGCGTGATTGAGTGATGCGCATGTGCGCTCCTTCAGTTAACTCTCATAAGAATGGAAATCAGTAATTTGGTGCATACAATTTGTCAGTAATTTCACTTTCTTTAAAACCGATGTGGGTCCTTTCGTCCCCATATTTGCCACGATTCTGAGCAAATCATTTATCTCCCCATAACTAAAAAAAATACAATGAATGGGACCTCGTGTAATGTAATGCTGCTCGTGTAACGCGCTCCACTATCATGAGACGAGTTCACGCTATAAAAAACTGAGAGAATGTGGATTAAATGACAACGCGAATGATGAAATAGCCAGTCGTGTGGTCAGGGGTCACAAGGAATCCTCCTGCATGCTAAGCATGAGGCAAAGTGGGCCGTTGTCCAGGGACCTTTCGGAGGGAGAGAAGGTGCTGATAAAATGAATGCAACACTAGTGGTAAAATTCTCGTTTTCTCTCTCCTCCACTCTGTCTTTTTGTCGATCTCCACAATTTTCGGGCTTCTTGTACCTCTCCCTGCATATCCCTATGACTACTTACGGCCTTTCTTCCTACCTTTCTTTACCTCACCTTTGCTACATCGTCTCTCTCCCTACCTTACTCACCCCTTTCTATGTCTCTCCAGTTCTCGGGCTCCCTTTAATTTACCCTGACACCCTGCTGTTTTCTTTGCCTCTTTCTCTCGTTACCTCCTCCCCTCTTTGTCTCACCTTTCTCTTATTCATGTCTCTCTATATTATTTAATCTTATCTCTCTCTCCCCAACAACGAAATCTACAGTTGCCTCTCCACCTCTGCCTTATCTATCCCTCTCACTAACTACTTGTCTCCTCTCTCTACCACCCCTTTTCTTTGCATGAACTATCTTTCTGTGACTTGTCTCTCTCGCACGTCACCTCACCTTTTCCACCTCACCTCTCTCTCTCCTCCCAACATCTCCATGTTCCTATGCTCATCCTTCCCCCACCTCCCTTTAATCCACATCTATATGTCACCTCTATTGACCTGTTTCTCACCACCTCACTTCGCTCTCCACCACCTTGTGCCTACCTCTACATCTCTACCTCTATCCTCCTGTCTCTAACTCAGCTCTCTCAAACCCACCCCGAAATTGAGTAATACATATGATGGCCAGATTTTGAGAACCAAAAACCAGGACATTTTGCAAAAAAGATGAAGGACTCCAATTTTCCATCAACGGAGCGGAGGAGAGAATTGGGAGGAAAGGATTGCAGCAAAATGCTTCAGTAAGGAATTCAATAGCCAGACACTTGTGAGGGCTTGTGAATTTCAATGTAAACTTTGCGGGCTCTGCTGTCATGGCCCTCTCTGACCTATTGATTCCTATACGGGTTATCATCTACAGCCCTCCCCCTAATCTTGGTCTCTCACATGCCCCAAGTATTCTCTTTATCACTCACAATGGATCCCTCTCCAGGCCTTCATCTTCCCCTCCGGGTTTCTGGCTAACTTCTCACCTGCTTCTCTGTGTCCCTACAGTCACCCCTCTGGAAGCCTGATATACCGCTCATCTCCCAGAAGTCCAGAATGATGAAAGGGACATATACTCGGCGCGCTGCTAGGCAAAAAAAAATTGTAACTGAAAAAACACTAGATGGAATTTATGAACAAGTGGTGCAAACATTAGCATTTGTATTAAATGAAAGATTTTTGGCAGGGCTTTAAGTAGGCTGAAAAGTGGTTGGTGAGGGATCTGTACACCGGCATGACTGAAGAAGCATAAATAGGCGTATTTCCAAGAGGCATTGCCTATGTAATTAAGCATGTAGCTTCAATCAGGTAAACTAGATTCCTGTGCTTCCCATGATGTGCCATGCAACCAGGATTTTGGTGCCTGTCTGTGAAATTTCTTTCTATTGTATCCACCAATAATCGGTAACAGACATGCACCTAAAACAAGCTAGACCTATTGGCTTTGCCAATGCTTGTTAGCAGAATCGGACAAATGATTAACAACAATGACTTTCTCAATTGCTCCCGTCTTTGCCTGCACACCACTTTTCTCTTCAATCTCTCTATGACACATGCCATTTTTATCCCCACTTCTTACACAAATCTTTCTTATGCACCTCTGACACCTCACCACCTTTCTCTTCAGCACCCTCTTTTCACTATACTGCTTGTACATCTTTGCATCGCCTTTTGTTCAACATCCCCCACACAACTCACCCATTCACTTGAAAGCTCCCTGGGTGTCGTCACTGTTTAGCTGTTTACTAGAGCTGTTATAATAAAGATAAACAAGCATTGAAATAGCCACTAGGTCTCGCCTTTGGGACCTTAAAAGTGTTTAGCTATGCAACAGTTGATGTTGTTGCACCAAGTATATTGTGCTGGATAACTAAACACTTATAAGGTCCCAAAGGCGAGACCTATTGACTATGCCAATGCTTGTTAATATCTTACTCGTTATTCATGAAACACTCTCTTCTGTACCCTGACATTCATGAACACCGGGTGGTAGAATGTCACTGATAAATGACACAAGGAAGCCTGCATCTCGCAGTTGGAGCATGTTATCTTCTTCTACAGCTCAAATGTCACCTGAACCATTCTGCTAATAATACAATGTGGTTGTGTGAAGAACCACACATTACGAATATCCTCTCCCAGCTCACAACAAATGATTGTGCAAAAAATGCGCAAGAACCGGTGTGAGACGGAAATGTTCCTGCTGAAGTGATGCAGACACCTGTATGCTCTATGCCATAAAGACCTTAGACATATAAATACCAAAGGTGTTTATTACGAGTACGACAGTCTTGAGATCGCCGTACCTATGGTTGCTGCGAGACTGCCGTAACCTAGGCGGTCTGACTGCCTGATTACAAGTCTAGCGGTTGGACCGCCACCAGTCTGCTGCAACGCCACAGGCACCACCAGGCTCCTAAATCCGGCTGTGCTGGTGGTGTTCAGAGAGAGGAGGAATGGAGGTGGTGCCAGGAGGTGACCCCAAAAAGGGCCCTCGGGCGTTGTTGCCCATTCTGGTATGTGACATTTTCACAAATAAAAAAAATAAATATTTAAAATCATATTAAAAAATAACCAGTACATCCCTACATCATCCATAAAACACACTAACATTAAAACAACTCTCTTTATCATAAAACAATTATTTACAAAACAAATGCCCTCATTATGCTGGCGGGCGGACTGTCACCGACAGGCTGCTGGCGGCGGTCCATCCGTCATCGATGGCATCGGTCTGACCGCTGCATTACAATGTAGCCAGCTGGACCGCAGAGGTTGGGGTAGGATTGCCGCCTCCAACAGGAACAATGATCCCGTAGGGTCGGCGGTCGGATTTCTAATCCCTACAATGGGGTGGTGCCTGCACAGGCTCCACTGTAAGGATTAGGCTATCCCTTTAAGACTGCCTGCTCATGGCAGTCCCACCGCCATAGACAGGCAGATGGAAAGGGACTTTAGGGGCTCCAAGCAGGACCCCGGGGCCACTGCATAGTGGCCCGGGGAATCACATGTAATAACACCCCACACATCCATGCAGCATGTGCCAGGCACCACATGGTGGCTGGCACACAGTGAATAGATGTGCACAAAATGCATTTTTCTAGTGCTACTTGGGCTGCGACCTTTTTCTTGGGCCACAGCTCAAGCCGTACTAGAAAGATGCATTCTAGGACGGCCTGCACAGAAGTCATATTCTAATAGGGCGGGCGGAACCGCCGACTCATTGTCGGATGGTTCCTGCTCGTAATGATGCCCAATGTATTTACTTTTAAAATTGAACAAGTATACAGAATAAATAAAATAGAAAAGAAATAAAAAATTCAAACCCACAAAATATAACACACTCCTTATGAAGAAAATAGTAATTATCAATGTATTTAACAAATTATTAATTACTTACAATTTAATAATTACCATAATGAATACATTACTCAATTAATATCAATCACTAAATATTTTATTTAAAAAACTATCTACCAAATCCACCAATCGAGCCTGCGCCCCAAAATTAAAATGTAGTACATAAATAAAACAATGAGTAAACAATCAAACAAGTATTGAAATTAATTAAATGATTAGCAAATTAAACAATTAACAATAATTAGTATATTCCTTATAAAAAACAAAATGTAACCACTAATTTTTCACTAAACTCCAAAAGCCAGATTTGGGATGTAATACACAAATACCAATTCCAATAAATCAATTAGGCAAATAAATAACAGCTAAAACATATAAAATATTCGACAAATGTATACATTATCATAAGTTAACATTAAATAATTTTTAAAACTCTACGCATAGAACACCCCAATAAATTCAAAATCCCAAAATAAAAATGTAATGCATAATTTAAAATATTATTATTAAACATTTAAAAAATATGTTACAATAAAAATATATAACATTGTTAACAAACTAATTAACATGAATCAATATAATAAATAATACACACAACTCACCTAATCCCCTAATGATTCCAACAACGACAAATAAAAATAACAATATACATTTTTTTAAATATCATTTTTATAATAACATATATAATACAATAAACATGTAACAATAAAATATAGCACCATAATAGAAAACAATATTGTAGTATACAATATTTTAAATTTCTATATAATAGTAAACTACTTTAAAAAACTATGAGCCTAATTACGATTATGGCGGTCCACGGTGGTAGTGCGACCACAACCCGCACTGGCTGTATCACAAGTGCGGCGGTGGGAGAGTCACAGGACCACTGCAACCGCTGGGGATCCGTGATCCTGCAGCGGTGACGCAGCGGTCAGATGAAGTAATATGCTGGCAGTGTTGCTGCGGCACTGCTGAGCATGTTTCGAGTTTCCTCACTGCCCTCCTTCTCATGGTGGTGAGCCCACCAGGGAAAGGGTGGCACCTCTGTGCATGGGGCTGCATGTAGGAGGGTACATGGTGTGCCCCCCTGTATTTCTGCACCCCCTGTTCCTGCATGGGAAGAAATGCATGACATGGTGCATTTCTTCCTGTGCAGGAATGTGCTGCGGTGCTCCAGTGCGGTGCCTTTTTAAGGCTCTCCTTTAAGCCTTAGAAAGGCACCACTGTAGGACCGCCACAGCACAGACCGATTAAATTCGTAATCCGGCAGGTGGTCTGACTATGAGGTTGATGGTCTTTCTGCAGGGCGCTGTCATGGCGGCCCGCAGGAAGACCGCCAAACTCATAATCAGGCCCTAAATCTTTTACCCTGAATTTTTTGAGGCCCGATATTTTGTACTCACGCAATTTTCACAATTATGTTATGGTCAGACTACATTTTTGAGTCAGTGTTTAGTATAGCATAGGCAAATCAGTCTTGGCTATGCTCCAATGGGAACAGTCCAGCTTGAATTGCCAAGCCAGGACCTCTCTGAATCGCAACACAAGCAACCCAAGACTGCTTTTGCCCTGATTGAGGCTCTTCCGTCGGGTGTAGCTTGGTTCCATTGGTACAATGAGCAAGGGACCCAGGTGAGAAGACTCATCGTTCTTCTGCCCACCATGCTACCTCATTTTAAACCAAGCCATATGTAACTTTGTCTAGGACCTGCTCCAATGGGAGCAGTCAAGCCCGAACTGCCAAACCAGGTATTCTCAAAACTGAAATGCCAGCAACCCAAAAGCTGGTTTGCTCTGATTGGGGCTCTTCAGTTGAATGAAGCTAGGTTGCAGTGGCACAGAGAGCAATGGACCCATGTCTGGATATACCCTTCGATACTTATAGGGGTACATAAAATGCAAAAAAGGTTATTAGAGGAAGCATTTAAAAAATATAACCACTGGCAATCGCTCAGATAGCATTCCAACCCATCATTATTTTGCCCACCATGTCACCTCAGATTATACTCAGCCATATGCAAATCGGTATTGGCCCTGCTGCAATGTGCTCAGTCCAGTCTGAACTGTCAAGCCAGGTCATCACTGAACCAGAACACAAGCAAACCAAGACCAGTTTCTCTCAAATTGGGGCTCTTTAATCGGATGTAGCTTGGTTCCAGTGGCACTGTGAGCAAGGGACCCACATATGGGCATTCCCTGGCCCCATAGGGCAGTACAACCCTTGGCCACTCAGGGTGGTACATCAACCGCACAAAAGGTGATGGGAGGAAGATTGGAAATAAATGTAACCACTGGTAATCGCATGGGGCAACATTTTAACCCATTCATTATTGTTCCCACCATATAACCTCAGATTAGACTCAGCTATATGCAAATCAGTTTTGGACCGGCTACAATGGGAACAATCCAGCCCTATCTGCCAAGTCAAATTAAGTCACTTAATCTCCCCGTGCCTAACAAAAATTAATGTGTCCTCATGTAACGCAACTGGTGCTATGTAAAGCACTCTGATACCCGAAACCTGGTCAAGTTTGCGCTATATAAAACTCCATAAAAAAAGTCATTTCTGAACCGGAACAAAGCAAACCAAGACCGGTTTCACCCTCGATGGGGCTTGGTTCCAGTGGAACAATGAGCAAGGGGCCCACGTGTGGGCATATTCTCTATGATAATGGTAAACGGACTCTCTGGTAGAAGTGATGTAAGAGTCTGGACTACCCAGACACACCAAGGGGGGTGGTTTGTGGTAGAAAAGGCAAGTCAAACCCCATTCAGATCTCTTTGTCTCTGCTGTCATCCGTTACTTACGTACAGTGGCAATTTCCCACTCACCCTTTGATTCGGTCATGACAGAGGATTTCATTTTGGCCAAAAATGTGGTAAAAAAAAAAAAGGATCATGGACAACTTGTGGTCCATGCTGTCAAATTAAAATTGGTCTAAAGTGACTGTGATGTAGATTTCGAACTGGCTCACGATCAATGGGGGGCTTGCTGGTTGCCTTAGTCTTCTAGCTCTATCTTGGGGATGCTGAAGTTGTGGTATCTTCAAGGCTGGGAGACCAGTGTTTTGGCTTTGCCACAGATGGCTATTCCTGTGTATTTAGAGTTGGTCTTGAAATCTCCTGATGTGCCACAAATGTAAAGAATTATTATAAAGCACAAGATGTTTATCATTTGACGATATTAGAAAAAGGGAGTGTGCTCATTTGAATACGCTATAATTTGTATTTAGGGCAATTAACAATTCAGGTCCCATCTTCTTGAGACAACTTCTACAACTTTACAGTCCTCTCAGCATGTTAAGATCATCTAACTCATACCTAACAAGAATTCCTAGACAGATGAGGATGTTCCTTTACCTACCTGGCTCCTAAGCTATACCTGTCTTCCCGTTGCAATCCAGCATACTCCAGATGAAAAAACATCCAGAAAGGCATTTAAGACCTGGCTAGTACAGTGACCTTAATTCTCCAACCCCATCTTATCTCTCACTGTCTTGAGCACCGGGAACCCATATCGGGAAGCTGTGCACTAAATTTAGCGGCTCAAAATCAATATGTCCAGCTGCTTAGGTTGTTGACACGTGCAGTGATGTCATGGTGTCAAACTGTGCACGGTGCGACTGGGACAGAAAATAGGTCCAGACACCAAACTTAAAGTGGGACTCATTAGTGAATCAGAATGATAAAAAAAATGGCCCACATTTGCAAACTGAGCTAGTATTGACGTTTTGAAAAGACGTTGCATAGGTATTTTGCGAGGTATGTGAGACTGCATGAACTTGTGCTTGCTGAAGGCAATGATTGTGGGAATAATAGGAAAATGAACACCCAAAACCAGGCCCACAAACAGCCTACAAAAACGGTCCACACACTGACCTGTCAGACAAGCCATTAGGGTACAGCCTAATTGCCCAAAAGCTCACTCCGACCCCGAACCTGTGCAAAATGTGCTATCACTTGCATCTGGAAAGTCTATATTGCCTTATGCATCTCATACCAAAGTGTATACTCAAGTATACATTGCGGAAGTTACAATTGTTTAAACTGGTACTTGTTTGTGGCTGATGTAATAAAGGAAACCACCACCTCGTTATAGCAAACAGTTGCCATATTTTCTTTTATCTGTGAAAAATACCCGAGTGGAAGTAATATGTACATTTTTTCGTAATAAACAACAGCAGCAAAGCAGCGAGAATCTCTATTTATTAATATTGTATATTCACTGCGACGTTGATGCGTGAACCGCTGATTCAAAGTCTATTTCGGTGTTTTCGAACAAGTGAGGAGACAGAATAAGCCGTGACCGCCTCCGTGTGTGCGTGTGTGTCTGCGTGCTGCTGAGAACCTCCCGCTCATTAGCGCCGCATGTAATAGTTAGTGAAGTGTAGTACTCTCGCACTGCCAGCCCGGTCATGCGCCTGTAAGCTCCGCTCCTCGCAACGAGGGATCAGCGGCCAGGATGTCTGCCCTGCAGCTCGGGAGCCCGGCGCGCAGGGGCAGCTATGATGGCATCCTCAGCACCCCACGGAACCAAGTGAGTAACGCACGCTTACGTCTCGAGCTCCGTCTGCGCGTGCTGCGTACGACGTTCACCAAGCAGGGAACCAAAGCAACACCCATTTATGAACGACCACGCACAGAAAAAAAATGTATAGATGTCGCAGTTTGCTCTTTGGCGAAAATAACTTCAGAACACTCATTGAACTCGTAGAGTTTAATTACGCGATAGTCAAAATGTGTTATTCGTATTTTCCACAGTCTCCAGGATATTTCATGCACCATTGTAATTATTACGGCGTGGTGTTGTGTACACGTCCCAAGACCGGAAGTTCTATTTTGTATGTTGTTTTGTTTCGTAGACTAGTTTCATGAAATTAAGAATAACCAGATTGTCAGTGAGATAATTTTGCTTGTCGTTTGCTGACTATGTAAACAACTGTCAACCTTGTGGTTAGGCTGTTATGATTTTCTTAGCAAAACGTTAATGCTTATAATTTGTAAGGGGAAGCGTGCACTAAAGTACAACACTGAAGGCTATGTTACTTACGCGTATACGTTGAAGTGCTTTTGTTTGCACTTGAATGTTCTCTCGTGTGTTTTGGGAAGATTGTGTAGCTGAACAAAATTTGACTACGATTGGTCTGTTTTTTTTTAGACTAGGTTCTCTTATCTGACAAAGTGCTTAGAAACTGTAAATGCTAGCTGCTAGCACTATACGGGAAACTGGACGTTCGAGTGTTAAAACTTTTTAGTGACTGATAACATCTTATTAATGATCTTTACGCCTGCCATGAGAAGAACAAATAACAGTGCCAGATTTATTACAGAAAGCCATTGTTTACTTTCACGGTTGCCCTATATTTCAGAGGGGGCGTCACTCCTGTAATTCAAGCCGGTGAACAACAGCCACCTGTTTCAAAGAAAACAATGAGGGTACAGCTTCAATGAAAGCATAGCAAATACATATAAAAAATATGCTTGTGATGTAAAATGAAAAGTTTGGAGTTACTATAGGGTGCTAGTAGTGGCAGGACAAACAAATGTGTTAAAGCCAGTAGGTCTGTTTTTTTGTTAGAGGAGTTGTTTGGTACTAGTCGGGTGGCTTTGTGTCTGCAATATCTGGGCTATAACAATATGGAAACTGAGAGTATGTCCCTTTGCAGACTGTATTAGCAGACTTAATGTTTCCTCAAAGAAGACTATAACAAAAAGGAGTCAGATGGTGAAGTTTGTGTTGTAACTGTTGAACTTAAAAGTCATAGATATAAAAAAATGCACAATAGATAGTTGTGATAATAGGCAGTAGTTTTATTCCATCTTTAAGAAAGCCTATGAGTTTGTATATTTGTTGTGAACAAAAAAGCTGTATATTCAACATGTTATAATGATAACAAAGTAAAACAAACTGATGTGCAAGGGAGATAAATGACTAGCACTGTTCCGTAACCAAAGGCCTATGGTTCCAAACAGCGCACACTTCCTAAAGAAAAATAAATCCATAAAGTAGCAGTTAAAATGTCATTGTGTCAGCAAAGTAAATGCACACAATAACATTCACAGCTGAAAGTCACATCCACAGTCATCACCAAAAACTAATAGAAACACTTAATAGGGCATTGCCATCATCCTCAAAATTCCATGACCTTGATGGCCAAGCTATCCAATCAATTGTAAACTGTGAAAAAGACAACACACACAATGGCCAAGAGGGCCTACAGTCCCTCTACTACTACCACCTACTGTACTTTTTAAATAATTGCTAACATGAGGTATTATTAAAAATTATATTATTAAAGCTATCTGTAGCCAGACTTAACAATGATGGTGCCAGGGTCTGCTAAAAATTATGACGGAGCCCTAAAAATACCCACCACCAGGGATGTATATACCCAGCTGTCAACACAAGGACTCCATCAGGCAAACAAAGAGACATAGAGACTTTGAGCAGAGCCAACCAACACCCACCTAATGGTTGGGCTCCTTATACCACCAGGGCCTGCATTTGATTTCTGGAGATAAAAGTCTAGGGAACAGGGTTTTCGTTGCAGTTACCCTCGCCTCTTTATAGCTACTGGATGCTGATTTTCGACTCTGATAGTGCACTGAGGTCTGCTAACCAAACCTCAGTGCCAGTGCTTCCTCCCTAAAACCAGGTGTTGTCTAATTGTGCTACAATTGGCAAAGGACTTTAGTACCCTGGAAGTCCCTAGTAAATGGTACCCCAGGTACCTAGTGCATGGGTACTAGAGAGAGTCCCTAAGAGTTGTACCATATCTTATGCCACCCTAAGGGACCCACATACAAATTCCACACAGACTGCCATTGCAGGCAGAGTATATATAGAAAACAAGGGTACCCCAGTAGTACGACCAGGGGTGCTATATGTATTTGAAAAGAACAATTGTCTGGGTGAGGCCGAACAGGTCCTCGTGTAGCAGGGCTACTAATAATTAAAGTATAGCTTTCATCTGGGTTAGTGGTTGAACCTAATAACCAGCAACATTAGAGAAACAATGTATGGAGGGACACAGGTAGCAAGGGTGAGATCACATTTATTAACATCATGTTATGTGTTATGTTATGTTAAATAATTTGTACCGCGCACGTACACCGAGACGGTTTCTTGGCGCTCATAACAGACATAACGGACTGAGGCAGGAAGCATTACTCAAAGGCTAACTTAAAAAGGTGAGTTTTCAAGGTTTTTCGGAACAGTTCGTAGGTGGGACAATGGCGAAAGGAAGAAGGGAGGGAGTTCCAAAAGGTGGGACCTAAAAAAGAAAAACGAAGGCCACCGTGTTTTTTGCGGCGGTTCAATGGAATGCATAGAAGATTATCAGCAGAGGACCGAAGGTTGCGGGATGGGAGGTATCGCTTGAGTTTAGAGGAAATGAACTCGGGGGCGTGATTGTGAAGGGATTTGAATAAGGTGCAGCCGAGTTTGAAGGAGCACCGTTTAGCCACAGGGAGCCAATGAAGGCTCTTCAGGAGGGGGGAAACATGCTGGTGTTTGGGTTGGTGAAACACCAGGCGGGCAGCCTGGTTTTGAATTAGCTGAAGTTTTTGAAGCTGGTAGGCAGGGATCCCCACATACAAGATGTTAGAGAAGTCAACCCTGGAGATGACCAAAGCCAGTAAGGTTAGAATGAGTGCCTCTCTGGTTAGGAATCTACAGATCTTGCGGATCCTGCGCAGCTGGAAAAAGCAGGATGATGTTACTGCAGAGATCTGAGATTTCATCATAAATGGAGTGTCATCCAAAGTTAAGGAACTAGTCCTGGTGCTCACACAAAACGTGAAGGTGCGTGAAGAGATAGGTAATGGTGCCTTAAAATTTACATCGCATTGACAGCATATTACAAAACTCCACAAGTTTAAGTTGTTTGAATGGAGTTTAGGTTGTGGAAGTCGACTGTGTTTTGATCTCCTTAGTTGGAGGTCCTCATCAGGTCAAGAACATTTGAGCCAATAGGATTTGGCTGTTTGGGGTTGGAAAGCGCTGGTCGTCGACGGTTTAATCTGTTAATTGTGGCGCTCAGATAACGTAGTGGTAGAGACTAGAGTGGGCGATGTACGGGCTCAAGGACAGAGCGGGCGTGAGTGTCGCCCGGGAGTCGGGGGTTAAGTTGTGGAAAGGTCAAAGCGCCCAAGTAATCGACGAGGATAAATCTGCGTGCATGGAACAAATCACAGGGAAACAGTGCCGGGAGCAATCAGCAAATGTGCACGTCGGCAGGCGTTGGTGCTGGCAGAGTGACATTGTGCAAACAATGTGTGAAAGCATGACGTGACACACTCCTGTGTGCCATGCTAAAGTCGCTGCATCTAATATATGAAAGTCACCTCTACAGCAGGCCTTTGAGCCCTAAGGTGCATTATATTTTATGTGAGGACATATCTGCATGAGCAGATGTGCCCCTATAATGTCTCGTTCTATGACTAGATTTTGCAAGTGAGCAGGGAAGCCATCTGAAGGTATGCACTGGGCATTGGTCAAAACGAGTTCAGCAGTTACATAATGGTTTCACTGAAACATATGGTGTTTGGTATCAAACCCCAACTATTAATAAACGTACACTGATTCCAGTGATGGATTTACTCAGATGTTCACCCAGAGGGCGCATTAGAGGTGCCCCATAAAACCTACCAACTACTAGTTTGCTGACAGACTGGTCTTAGCCAGCCTGCTGCCACAGACAAGTTTCGAACACCCAGGGGTACTCTCAGGAGGTCAGAAATAAAGCCTGCTCGGGCAGAGGGTGTTTACACCCCCCACACAGGATGACCTGTGAATTTGCATTCCAAGGTAAAGAGCTTCAAAGAGCCCACTGCCTTTGATATGCAAATCATGCTTCCCTCAGAGGTGAGAAGATACTGCCCCCCTGCTTTGAGCCATCTGTCACCAGGACATGTGGGAAAATTAGATATGCCGGAGGAGTGTTGCACTGCCAGGCTGGGCACACCTCTGGGGTGACCTAGTCTGAAGTAAACAAGTCTTTAGAAATTCCACCCTATTGGGTGTGGTGGCATTAGGAATTCCGGAACAGGGTTATGCCCTCTTCCCACAGAAAGTGGTCATATAGGGTAGGTAACACATTGGCTACTGCTCTACACTCCCCTAGCACCCCTAAATTCAGTATTTGGAGGACCCCCTCGTACCAGGACTTCAGATTTTGAGGGATCAAGAGATGAAAGTGGACAAAGAAGAGTCTTGCCATGACAACCAAGGAGCTACAACTGACTTGGCACCAACACTTCCACCCTGACTGCTGCCCCCAACAATCGTAGAAGAAGCAGAGTCGTCCTGCCACTGTACAGTCTCCAAGAATCCCAGAGGGCTGCCTGTGCTTTGCCAATTGCCTGAAGAAATTCCCTTGGAGTAAACAAAAGGCACCAAAGACGCAAGGTGCAGTCCACCAAGTTGTCGCTCCCTGGCCAGCCTGGCCCAGTAGCTTCCCACGAAGAGGACCCTGTGCTCCTGAAGGTCAGATTTGTCCTCCCTCCGAGTGAGAAGACACCAGGACGAACTGGAGTAGCACAGGACCAATACCTGAGGTACTGGACCACGTGCAGCAGCCAAGGCTTTTTGAGCCCAGTCCGGACACCTACGCAGAGGAAGAATGACATGCACATCGAGGCATTTAAGGGACAGTGAGACCCAGTTCGTCAGTGGCCCATCTGTCTTGTTTGCCCCTCTTCTGCAAAACCAAGACCAATACGTGAGTCTGTAACGGCTGTCACAAGACGCCTCAAAGCACCTAGGTACCTGCGCTCCAAACCCTGAATCCAAGGGAGGTGACAGTACCGATGGGGTCCCTAGACCCACAAGAGCTAAGCTCACTTTTGGGTTTGCCCAGACTGGATTTCCAGTTGCCGCCTGCAGCCTCTTTCTGCAGTCCCACTCCAATTGCAAGAGACTCCTGCACCAGGATCCGACCCCAAAATACACCACTGCACCCGAACCCAAGAGCCCAAGAAGAAGTGGACCAAGGGTGTCCCTGTGTGCCCACGGATCTTAAGTGTCGAGCCCCCTTGTGGGTTCCCCTGGACTGGCCCCCAGTCCCAGCTTGTAGCTTCTTTCTGACGGACCTTTCTCCCATTGAAGTGAATGAGAAACGCGACATCATGAAAAACCTCTGCACCCTTGGGCCTCAGAGCCTCCCGAGGTGACTTGTTGGTGTGACCTTGGACCTTGCCCCACACTGACCTTCCGTCCGGATGAAGAGTCCTGTAAGTCGTTATCAAGTGCCCAAATACAATACATGTTTTTCCTCCATAGAATAACATTACCAATCCAGAAATTGCAATGTGTCCATTTTTGAAAACTGTAAAAATTCATATCACGAAAAGTACATGCTCGATTCCGATGATCTTGGTATCTAAATTTATATAAAAGTATGTGTTCTTTTTATAAATTGGTGTTGTATTTCTTTATTGAATGTGGTCTCAGTTACTACTTTTGTGTGTGTAATAAATGCTTAGTACTACCCTCTGATATGCCTAACTGCTCTCCCACATTAACACAAAAGAGAGCATTTGGGGTGTAATTTGTTCCTCTTTAATTCCTTTGGGGTTTGCCTGGAATCTCTGCACAGTGTACCTCATTTTGGTGCACTATATAGAGGGCCATCGTTACACAAATAGTACATCCATTAAGTTGTGAATCATACAGTCTGAACAATCCAAATTAGATTTGTGTGGGTAGTCCTTGGGAACATTTAAACTTAGAGGAAGGCAGAACCATGGCATCAAGCAGAGTCTATTTTACCGAACTATCACCTTCATTGATAGCGTGGCATCCGCAGCCTGTGGAGGGAGTACCGGTGGGGCAGAAAGGCGGGGCGGGGGAGGGGCAGGGTGGGGGGTGCTAAAAACCGGAATATGGATAATTGGAGGTAAGTAAACAATTTAATTAATAAAACAAATTTCGTAGCGTGCCCTGCATCGCATTTTACAGTGATATATAGGAAGACACAGAACAATGACACAGAAGGAAGATGCTGGAAGGATCCCTAAGGATAAACCTTTAACATTGTCATTCTAGTCAAGTTTTTGTGATGTGCAGATTAGAACTCAGGGGATGAGAATGAGAAAATGCACAACCAAGGAAGAGATTGGAAGCAAACTATTGCCTTCATTCTCAGCCATGCGGAATAGAATACTCGCAGGAGATATCACTTCACATAAATCTGAATTGTACCAGTGGTGGGAACAAACCCACCACTGGTCTTTTGGTGCAAGAAGAAAGTATACACAAAAATGGACAGAATAGAAAGGCTTATGTGCTATCTGAGGTGGTGATTCTAACTAGAATTGGTAACTCCAGCATCTCCCCCTTTAAATTACCAGTCTATTTGCAATGAACCCCCCCCCCCCCTGAGTGAGCTCTGACTTTGTTATGGAGTGAGACAGAATTTGGTCACATCCTTTAGCTTCAGTGTTGACCACTCAGATTTGGAATGCAGGGTACATTTAAAGTTTGATGCATTACACCCCAGTAATTGTGTACTCAGACCGTACAAATAAAATTTAAATACAACTTCAGAAATGTGGATATTGCAAGTAAGGCACATCTGTATTAATGGCTAATTTACAAGCATTAAATGGCTGTACCAGCGGAAATAATAAGGGATGCCACCACCAACACAGACAAAGATGCAAACAGCAGAAATAGTCCACATGAAGCAACAGTAGCACACTGAAGTACAGCTGGTACTCCAGCCCCATGAATTAGAGGGCAGGGAAGTGCCACCACGTGAGACATAAGGAAATGACTTGGTTCTGGTACTGTCTATCTTACCATAAAGGACTTGTTGCAGACAGGCCCATTCCTGCCTCTCATACTGGGAGGGTAAGGTCTGGAACAAGTAATTAATTGTCTGCTAGGTAGCAGCGCTTGCCCTTTGTAAGAATAAGTTGAAAACTGTGAGGTTGTTCATTGGGTATTAGGACAACATATTGAGTTGTAAATATTAAGAGACAGAAATATCAGAAAAAAGTATTGTGATACAAAAATATTGTGATGCAGAAATATTGTTGTCAAGAATATTGTTTTTTTCAGGTAAGTAATATCATTGTTAAGAATATCGTTGTTGATAATATCGTTTTCAATAGCATAGTTATAAAGACTATATTTTTTAATTTTTGTTAATGTGTTTTAGTTCATATATTAATTTTATGTTATTAATGTTTGTATAATTTTTTTTTGTAAAATAGTTTGTAAGTTTAAGTGATTTACAATTTTTAATTTAATGGCTAATAGTAATTTATAGCGTCAAAGTGGGTTGTTGGGTTTGTAGGGGGCTAGGGGGTGAAGTTAATTAAGTGTTCACTAATAATGAATTAATACTTTTTATGTAAGTATGTGATTGATATTAATTATGTATATTATGTAATACTGATTTAATTTACTATATGTTAGGTACAGATTGCTACGTTTGTAGTTGGATAGGGTAATTAACAGTTCATTTTTAATGTATTATTAATTATCACATTGATTATTAATTAGGTAAATTACGTAATAAACATATTTTAGTTACATTTTAGGTGCAGGTTGCTGGGATTGTAGTGGTATAGGGTGGGAAGTTAATTATGGAATAATTGATGAACAATTAATGATTAATATACTATTAATTATTGAATTGATTATTAATTATGTGCATTATTTAATTCTGATTTATTTTAGTTATATTTTAGTTGCGGCTCACTAAGAGGCCGATTAGGATGGCGGTGAATCCGCATCCTCCGGGCCGGCAGAAGCCACCGCCGGCCTGGAGGATGCGGATTCACCGCCTTGGTTTGTGAAAACACCACCCGCCACATTACGATGGCGGTGGGATCAGCGGCGGCCGGCAAGTCCGTCCGCCGCTGATCCGTGGTGGCTGTACGCAGATATGGTGGCGGTGTCTGCAAGACACCGCCAGCCATATCACGATGCAGGCGGAAACGCGCTTTTCCACGGCGGCTTTTCCGCCGTGGAAAGCATGTGTTCTTTTGGTTTTGGGGGCCCGTTGCGAGCCCCCAGGGTGTTGGGGGGTGGGGGTGCACATGGGGGGGTACCTATGGTACCCCCCTGCTTTGGCATGCACAACGTAGCAGGCACCACACGGTGCCTGCCAAGTTGTGCATGCCAAAGGTAAACATGCATATTTTACATTGCGACGGGTGCTGCTTAAAGCAGCACCCGCCGCTATGTAAAATATACGGGATGTGACCGCCAGGGTGGCGGTCACATCCTAATTGCAACGGAGGGACCGCCGCTGCCCCTGCGGTCGGTCCCTCCACCTCGGGGGTGGCGGACGGACGCAGGTCCGTCTGCCATCCTAATCGACACCTATGTTTGTATGAGTATAGGGTGCGAAGTTAAGTAATAATTAAAAATAATTATTATTAATTTAGAATTAAATATATGTTTGTAGTGGTATAGGGTAATGAACAGATACTTTTTAATGTATTATTAAATATGATATTGATGATTAATTAGGTAAATTGTGTAATAATTATATATTTTAGTTATATTTTATGAGCAGGCTACCAAGTTTGTAGGGTTGTTGTGTGGGAAGTTAATGAAGTAATAATTTGCAATTCATTGTTAATTAGTTATGCACTTGATTATCAATTATGTAAATTGTGTTATACTAATTTATTTTAGTAATAATTTAGGTGAAGTTTTCTAGTTTTATAGCGGTATTGGGTGGCAAATTAGTTAAGTAATAATGAAATAACCATTATTTTTCAATGGTAAAGTAGATAATACAGTGAGTATGATTTTGGTTAATTGTTTTTCTATTTTATATATATATATATATATATATATATATATATATATATATATATATATATATATATATATATATATATATATATATATATATATATGTGTGTGTATATATTATGTTTGGTGATGTTTGTATTAAGAGTTCTATATTTTTAAATTAATATGGTTATTCAAATATATAATATGTTTGAAATGAAGTTGTTTACCTACTGTTGCTTTCACTGGAGTGGGAATAGTAAATGTAACCTCTTCGAAGTCCAAATCTTTCCCTTCTGTTGAGACTGGAGTAGGAATTGTATTTCTATTATTCCCTGACTGCAATACATTTTCTGATAATGATTAAATATATTTATTATTAATATCTGTTTATAGTTTTAATTTTATAGTATTTGGTTACATTTTCATTTATTGTTAACATTTTATAATACTGTTTGCAAACGTCTTTTTTGTTATATTATATATATCTCAATCAAAGCTCCAAGGTTCCCACCTGTTGGAGACGCAAAGCTGACATACACTGCAGCAACCTCCATGAGGCAAATGCGGGATCGGCAGGCGGATCCAGTTCACAGCATGCCTGTTGATTCACACCTGGCGCGTTTCATGCTCATTGCATTCTTCAGAGGCGCAACAGTCATTTTGGCATAGAGGCCACACCTCCCACTTAAAATTATGAGCCCTCCATTGGGCAACTCAAATGAGTTTGCGTTGGTTTGTGGGTCTCAGTTAAGTGCCGCTGTCTGAGACGTTTCAAGCCCACCAATGGGCCTCCACTCGCACACCTGACTTGTCAATCCTCCATGGATGCCTCCACATTGAGACTCCGTGATTTAGAGCTCTGTGGCCCCAAATTTCCTGGGTGGTGCATCTCCCGCGTCTGGGAGGCCGCATATAAATCTAAGCTCCAAGGTTCCCACCTGTTGGAGACGCACTCTGACATCCACTGCAGCAACCTCCATGAGGTAAAAGCCGGATCGGCAGGCCGATCCAGTTCACAGCATGCCTGTCGATTCACGCCTGATGCATTTCGTGCTCATTGCACTCTTCAGAGGCGTGACAGTCATTTTGGCATAGAGGCCACACCTCCCACTGCATTCAAACTCATAGGAGTTCGCCCATCTGAGGGCAGTCAATTGTTTAAAAAGTGGGAGTGCCAAAGCACCAGAAACTCAAGTTGAGCCTCTGAAGACGAGCGTAGGCTCAGAAACGCGTCAGCTTTTTAATCGAGACATGAGAAGCTGCAGACTGGCATGCAGGGATATCTTTTACCCGTTTGAAACAGGGGTGCAGGGCTGCTGGATGAGAAACATCCCTCAATCATAGGCCAGTGCTCAGCTGGTATATGTACTGATCGCCACAATTCCCGACCCTTTGTGTGTGCACCCAATTATAAAATATATAGAGGTAAAAAACCCTTATTATCGAAAAGAGAAGAACCAAAAAAGAAAATGCATCTCAGTTTCAAGAAACATTATACTAAAAAGGACAGAAGCCCAAATGTATAGTCATGCATGCAGAAGTAGTACAGGAAAATGGACTGTTATGTACCTATACGTGTGCACAGTTCTTCCTCCCTATTCAGACCACAAGGCATCATAGTGTTAAGATTGATTATGTACCTGGATTCGAGAATACGTAGCGTTTTTTCCCTGTCACCTCCTCGTTTGTGTTTCATTACTTTGTCAATCACACAGAAACTAAGAAGTTTATTATTACTGTTGTGAAAATTGTAGAAATGTGTTACTATGGTATACCTGAAATCCATATTGATTATGGCCCTTTGGTTTTCTAGGATGCATTTTTTTAGCTGTAATTTAGTGCTTCCTATATATCTAAGACTGCACGGACATTCTAACAGGTAAACTATAAATTCCGTGGTGCAAATAATGAATTTTGCAATTGATCTGTTCTTTCCATCATGGGTTTTAAATGTTTTACTGCTGGTGGTACATTTACAGGCTTTGCAGGAATTGCACTTGTAAAACCCTTCTTTAACCTGTAACCACGAAGTAGTTGGTTCTGATTGATAGAAACTTTGGACCAATTTGTTCTTTAAATCTTTTGTAGGTTGCTACAGGAGAATTACCTACTATTTTACCAATTACAGGGTATGCATGGATGACGCCCCAATGTTTCTTCATGATGGTTTTGAGTTTGTTAGGTCTGGCATTGAGGGATAATTCACAAATAATCAAATTTTATGATCAGTGTTATGAATTTGCTGCATATCTGATTTGTTCAGTAGCATACGGTTCAATATATATATATATATATATATATATATATATATATATATATATATATATATATATATATATATATCTTGCTCCTCCGTTTGCCAAGGGCGGGGCACTTCGTGTTCGGGTGCAGTAACGCGGTGGCGTGCCGCGATATAAATCCAAGCTCAGTGATCTCCCTTTTTCGTTGAGGAAAATAATAGCACTCACAAGGATTCTGTGGCTCAGCAGCAGTTTATTTAGGACAAACGCGTTTCGGATTTACATCCTTCGTCAGTGTCGTAATCTCTAAACAAAACAACAGCGGCCATTTTTTATATTAAAGCGTTACATGTCACGTGCAAGCAGTGGGTAAAAAACGGACTTAGCGTTCCATTAGTTTACATGGGCGCCATTTTAAAACAGTAAATACTGTTTCACATTTTCAAAGTTTTACAACAAAAGCTGGTTTAGATTACCACTTTATAACAAGTATTTTGTTTTGTTCAACGTTAACGAGAACCAATCACATATGATTTTCTTCTTATAAAGTAATCTCGCCGTGGATCGGCAATGCAGCCTTCTACTTCAACAAGGCTGCTTGTCCCGCTTACCCACAAACAATCACGCCGTGTATCGGCCCAAGCGACATGATGAAAGGTTAAAAAAGAGATTGCAGACATGTGTTACACAGTACAATACATCATTTTCATGGATCACAGTTCATCACTTGTTCAAATGTACAGCCAATTCTTCCCCCCCGTTCAATCCATTAGGTATTTTGGTCCCTAGATCAATAATATACCGGGACTCCAGCCTCCTCAGTTTGAGCAAACGATCTCCACCTCTAATGTTTGGTGGTAGATAGTCTAAACAATAATATTGCAACAGATCCCTATTGCTATTATGTTTTACTGAGAAGTGGCGTGCTACTGGATAGCTAAAATCCTTGTTTTTAATAGCACGCATGTGCTCTAGCACCCTCAATTTAACCATATTAATGGTGCTGCCCACGTATTTAAGTCCGCAGGGGCACACAAGACAGTAAACAGCAAAGCTAGTTTGACAGGTCATGAATTTGTTGATCTGTTTATTTCGTTTCATGCCCTCTATTTTGTACGATCTAATTCTTTTGCTTGCTATGCATGCCTTGCATTTTCCACACTGGAAAAAACCTTTCATTTCTTTGAGGGTGTTTTGGGTTTTAGGTGTAGGCTTATCTAGATGGCTGGAGACCAGATTATCTTTGAGGGAACGGGCTTTCCTAAAGGTTACCAGGGGATGGATGGGAATATCTGTAGCTATGACCGCATCCGTTTTTAATATGTGCCAGTTTCTTCTTAGAATATTCCTAATGGCATTGGACTCTTTAGAGAAGGTGGTGATCATTCTAAACTTCCCTGTATCTTTCTCGGTCTTTTCTTTTTTCTTCAACAAATCTTTTCGATCGAGACTTGCAACTTTTTTACCGGTGTTTTCTAGCAGTGTGCTCTGGTACCCCCTTGCCTGAAAACGTTCTATACTGCCCTTCATGGCTTCATTGAAATCCTGCTCCTCCGAACAGTTTCTTTTTAACCTCAAAAACTCCCGATAAGGGATACTGTCTTTGAGTTTCTGAGGGTGTCCACTGTCCGCGTGCAGGATGCTGTTGCCAGCAGTGGGTTTCCTGTACAAGGAAGTATTAATCTTCCCATCCTTCACCGTTAGTCTCAGGTCTAGGTAATTGACTGAGGTCGTGCTGATTTCTCCTGAAAATTGGAGGTTGACATCATTGTTATTCAAAGTTTTTATATATTCCTCAGCTTCAGCCTCGTACCATCCGAGATTAAAAACAGATCATCAATGTATCTGTGCCATGCCACTGTTTTGTTGGTCCATTCTGAGTTCACCCTGGACCAGGCCACCTGCTCCTCCCACCAGCCTACGAACAAGTTCGCGTAGCTGGGGGCGAAGCAGGTGCCCATCGCGGTCCACGATGTTTGTCTAAACAGGTCCCCATTAAAGGTAAATATGTTGTTGTTCAAACAGAATTCTATTAATTCCAATAACATAGAGTTGTGGGTGGCAAACTAACGTTGCAGACAGTGTTTCTAAGGATTTAACTACCTGGGCCACTGGGTCAGTGTACAATAAACGGACCCAGGAGCAAAATTTCAGTCTGAAGCCTAGTTTCTGGAGAACAGTAAAGAGGAACGGCCACTCGACTATGTCGAAAGCCATGCGGGCATCCAGGGATAGCCCCACGGCCTCTTCCTGAATAGTATGACTACGGCAAAGCTCATTATGAAGGCGCCGATGATTTAACGCTGTGTTTCTTCCGGGCATAAACCTGGATTGAGCCGGATGTATCAACTTTGCTAGGTGTGGTGTAAGCCTGTTAGCCAAGGTCTTTGCCAATATCTTAGTCTCGGCATTGATCAGCGATATTGGTCTGTAGAAGGAACAGTCTTCCGCCGGTTTTCTGGGTTTATGGATGGCCACTATTGTCGCCGTTCTCTGATCACGGGGCAATTCCCCTTTTCCTAAACAGTCTTTGTACATCGCCGTAATATATGGTGTGAGTGTTGTCGTGTTACGCTCATACCACTCGAAGGGAATACCATTGGGTCCCAACGCTTTACCGGACTGTAATTTGCTGATTGCAATTTTGTCTGTGTAGAGTTCTATTTCTAGGGTCTGAGCCTCTGCTTCTTCCAATTGAGGAAGCTTAATATCTCGGAGGAACTCCTCCGCATCAGTTTGCGTGAGTGTGATTGTGGAAGCATAGACCTGTTCAAAGTGGTCCGGTAGCAGGTCCACTATGCACTGGGGATCTCGTGTTGAACCACCAGTGGGGAGCTGGAGTTCTGCCACCCATCTATCCGCCTTTTCTTTTTTATTGAGCCAGGCCAGGAGTTTCCCGGCGTTGTACCCATTTTCATAAATAGTATGTTTGGTACTGCTGCTTCCCAAAGAAATTCCTTGTATTCATGTTTCTTTAACTGCAGTAGGTGGGCATTTGCATCAGATGTGTCCTGACTGTGGACTCTCTCCAGCTCCCCCACTTCTTTTTCTTGCATCGCTACAGTTTTGACTTTCTCCCTCTCATGGTGGATGATTAGTGAGGTAGCTTGTCCGCTAAGCACTATATTGTAAGCCTGCCAGAGTACAATTAGGGAGGATACAGAGGGCGCATTTTCCGTGAAGAAGTATTTAGTGGTATTGGTTAGTCCCTTCCCTATCTCTGGAGACTTCAAATATCCGGGATATATGGGGATTATAAGACTCTTTGCTGAAGAGTGTCAAGTGTAAAGAGCACTAACCAGGGAGTGGTTAGAGATGCCTCTTGATAAATGTGTTAATGATTGAAAGATCCCTAGGTCGGCTGCAGGTGCCAATAAATAGTCGATTCTAGAGAGGCTCTTGTGTGCCCCCAAATAGGAAGTGTATTGTTTCATCGAGGGGAAATGGGTTCACTGAATGTCCACCATACCTATTGTGTCCAGGAAATCCGTCAGTGCTGAGTGTGAGCTGTGTATAGTCGTGGGAGTGTACGATCTAGAATGTCATTCAAAGTGGCGTTGAAATCGCCACCTATTATTAAAGAGCCATGTGGGAGGCATAGGAGGAAATCGCTAAGTGCTGCGAAAGCTGGGATGTGGCGCGCATGCGGGATGTATACAGAGACTATATTGATTATTCGGCCTTCGCATTGACACGAGATTGCTGCAAAGCGGCCTTGGTCGTCCGTATATGTGGGCTTGACTGTGATCGGGTATTTTTTTTTAGAAGGATTCCCACCCCCCTCGAGCCAGACGTGAATTCTGAATGGACTGCTAATCTAAAACCCCATCTGTCTAGTGCCTTGAAGACTGTCCCCAGTTAAGTGGGTCTCCTGCAGTAGGGTAATCGCAGGCGCCTTATGTTTCAGGTATTGTAGGACTAGCCCCCTCTTTAGTTTATCCTGAAGACCATTGACATTCCAGGAGATGAGCGGTAAATGCTGTTTGAAGGATGTCATGGGGAGTATGGGTTCATGTGACTGCGGCATGAGGCCTTTGTGTCGCTTGTGCAGTTACTGGTAGATTGCATTAAAACATTGCATGAGTAGTAAGCACGGTCAGATCATGTGCCCAAGAGCGTAAACAAAGAAAAACAATAAAGAAATATGAACTGTCCCAGAACATCCCAACTCCCTCCACCCTCCCTGCCTCGCTGCAAGACGGTTGTTGAATTTTCCGCCACCCCAACTTTGCAGAGTGCCTAATACCCATTACCCAATTCCAATGTGGGGGGGATAGAGCCCTCCGTATGTCCCTCTGGGGTCAAACATTGGATAATTAACCTTTATAACCAATATGGATGTAAGTTTTGAGATATCATAGTTCCCCTGCACAGAAAAAGTCATATCAAAGGATCAATAATCACTTGTCCATCTTTAGTGTCTTATTTCAGCGGATCAGCAAGGTGATGGACGGAGGCCATGTCTCGACGTTGTGCCCCTGTGGCTTTGATTGTTGTTGACGTCAAATAGTTTTTTAACAGATGACGGATCATGCGGAACCTGCCCCAGTGTGAGTGTTTAACAGGAGTAGTTCAATCCTCCTCTGGCCGGCATTCTGTTTCCGACAGGTCTGCCGTCTGAGCCATGGATCACTGTGTTGAGTGATTTCGCTCATTGTTCCAACCGGATCTTCCCCGAAATTGGACCGGGCGTCAACCCTCCAGCCAATCTTGTGCCTCCTCTGGGGTGGTGAAGAACCATGTCTCCACCCTCAATTTTGCTAGGAAGAGCATAGAATATTTGAGCTCTCAGCATCTGAGTTCTTGTTTCACTACTAAGAAATTTCGCAGTTGTTTGGCCACCGCTGCGGTGTAATCTGGAAAAAAAGGAAATCGAAATAGTGCATTGTTGAAATCGGAGTGGCGGGGTCACTTTCGCTGCCTAAAGGATAACATCCCAGTGTCGAAAATGTAAAATTTGTGTGAGTATAGGCCGCTGAGGCGCCCCAAATCTGGGTTTACCCCCGGGGACCCGATGGGCTTGCTCAACCGAGAAATAATTGCTAAGACCTCTGGGCTGCAGGTGAGTCTTTACGATATCTTCCACGAAGAGATCCAGTGCAGGGCCTCCTGCGATAGGAGTGGCCTTCATGATCATCCAGCTTCGCTGCCATGGTCTTGTTGTCGAGTTTCAAAGGTTGCACTTGTTTTTTCATTGCGGCTATGTCTGCATTCATGTTTGCTGTTATGGACTCAGCTTCTGTTACCCAGGAACTCAATTTCCGAAAATCAGCGCGGTAAGTGTGCCTTCAGTGGATACTGTATTGATCCGGGACTCCAGAGAGCAATGGACCCTATTCAAGGTGGACATGATATCTTGCAGAGTGATTTCTTTCTTTCTCCGGGATAGTCTCGTTGAGAGGGGATGTGCCAGTCTCGGTTCGATTGTGTACCTCTTTGGCAGACTTAGTATTAGCATATTTCTCGAACTTGTTCTGTTGGTTCACTCGTTTCCCCCGGCCCCCCATCACGCCCGCTCCTACATCCACTTCCACGGGCACCAACTGTCCAGAGGCAGTAATCGCCGCCTCCTGACCGTGTTACCTAATGGCGCACCACCAGCCGATGGAATCTCCCTGCTCTCCGCTTCTCAGGGGGTCCGGATACACAGCCGAGTCTGCAGCGGGTCTATTGGAGGTCCCGGAGGGTGAGTGGCTATGCTCGTATAGGATCCCAGGGCGCACTTTTTTCAGGGAGCACGACCGAGCCTGCGTCTGCTCACGGCGGTGCTGGATGTTTCATCTGTGCCAGTCCCCGGTCTCGGCGCGAAGTTAGGCCTCGAGGGGTCCCAAACGGGCGCAGGTAGCAGGGAAGGCGCCGGGAGTAAGGCAAGGCAGTTTCCAGGTGCGGGCAGAGTTCCGCCGGGCCAGCGCCTGCACACAGCGGTGTCGGATGGTGCACCGACATCAGTCCCTGGTCTCAGCGTGTATGTAGGCCGCGAGGGGTTCGTGTGGCCACAGGTAGCGGGTAAGGTGCCAAGAGCCAGGCAAGTCGTCGTCTGGGTGCAGGCAGAGCTCCGACATCTCAGCAAGTTATTTTCATTAGGTAGGATGCAAATTAATGTGCTGGATTTATGTTGTTTTCCCCCAGAGGGTCCGGAGCTCTACAAGGCGGCGGCCATTTCGTTTGGCAGCCAGCCACGCCCATACAGTTCGATATTTTGACTGTCTGGAGACCATTCGCTCTAGGTTGAATGGTATTGTATTAAATCGCCTGCACTAGACTCATTCAATTTGCACATATATAAAACACTGTAATGCTGATATGGATCTTTTCCATCCCAAGCTGGCTATCCAGGACAACATGCGGCACATGCCGTTGATATCTATTTATAATGTTATTGGGGTGTGCAGAAGAGATATTATCATTGTGATAATGTAACATTATTTTCTTTTCCAACTGATTATTTGTTTTATTATTATATGAATTGAAATTGTATGCTGTGGAGAAAACAAACAACTGCATTTCGTCTATAATTCATTTTGATCGATGAAGTCACTTGACCATGATTCCACAAATGGTGGAATTGCTGTTAATTAATTGGGCTTCTCTGCTTGCATGTATTCAGAAATGCACACCATCGACTCAATATTATAGAATACACGGGGCTTATATCCATGTAAGAATATGGTGACCAAGATTCGATTTGTGATGTATGCTTGAATTAATTTTGCTGCAATAGAGGGCATATTTGCACTGTATCCTAGCTCCAATTGAATATATTTTGTTTTAAATTTTTTGGTATGGTAATTGTTATGTAACAATCTATGTCTATTTTCAGGACGCTAACCCCAATGAACTACAATTTCACGCTGTAGAAACTCTTTTATGTCCATTGTGACATCACATGCACTTAATGATTTGCTTGGAGCCGCTTGGGTAACTTGACAAAGGCCGCCTCGGCTGAAATGTGTTGTTTTCACGAATAAATCACTCATAATAGATTTGGTGTGCCGCTTCATTCCTTTCATTTGGATTATTTGGATTTTTGTGGCTTCCTGCTGCCAATGCTGGCACCAAAAACATATAGGCCGGCGTACGGCGTCTTGGCGGACTCTTGAGACTTCAAAATATATAAATAAATATATATATATATATATATATATATATATATATATATATATATATATATATATATATATATATATATATATATATATATATATATATATATATGTGTGTGTGTGTGTGTGTGTGTGTGTGTGTGTGTGTGTGTGTGTGTGTGTGTGTGTGTGTGTGTGTGTTTTAGACCTGGCATCATTGGTGTGAGTCTCCCTTCCATTTTTGACGGATTTTCTCCTCTGTTTTGATATGCTTTTGCTGGTTGTATGCTTTGGGCACTGTGCCACTGCTATTTAGTGCCACAGTGCAAGTGCTTGCTATGTTAAATTGATGTACTAATTGGTGATTCCATGATTGGGTTATTTGATTTACCTGTCTGCCCCTAGTACAGTGCACCATGTGTGCCCAGGGCTTGTAAATCAAATGCTGCTGGTGGGCTTGCAGCACTGGTTGTGCCACCCACAGAAGCAGGTTGTAAAATGTGTCTCAGGCTTGCCATTGCTGCCATGTCGACTTGGCAAGTGCACCCACTTGCCAGTCCCTAAACCTTCCATTTGCTTCATATTAGACACCCCTATGGTAGGCCCAAGGGCAGGGTGCACTGTAAGTATAAGGTAGGACATGCTCTGGTGTGTGTAGCATGTCCTAAGAGTGAACTACAGCCATTTTTGTTTTTCACTTTTGCAAGGCTACCTGTTCTCCATAGGCTAGAATGGGCAGTTAGATTATTACATTCTTATAATCCTGACTCAGGGAACATGGTAGAAATTCAAATTTAGTATGCCTGAACTCAGAATAATAAAATACATCATTTAGTAAAGTTGGTTTTAATATTCTGTGTTTGAAAATACCCCTTTTAAAAAGTAGGTATTTTCTTGCCTAACTGTCCAGGCCTGCCTCTGCTAGGTTGTGTATTCCTTGTTTGAGTTTGTGAGGGACAGGGCTAAGGGATTCCAGGAGACAGGCTGGGGCAGCCCGTTGGTGAATAGAGAGATCTGCATCTAGATGGGAGGGAGGAGCTGTGGCATCACTGGAGAAGTGTGACCCCATCGAGAGAGTCGCAATCGCATCACCGTTGCATCACCAGAGAAGCGTGTCGCAGGGCCTGTCGCGGCTCTAAAGTACAGAGTCGTCGCAAGGCTGCCAGGGTGTCTACGCATCGTCATCGCATCGTCGCATCAAGGGCGCCATCTTCTCTCATCGCAACCGGATCATCGCATCGCATCAATGCGCCATCTTGCGCACCGCAACGGGCCCGCAGGCCGAGAATCTGCGCATCACCCCCGCACCGGTAAGGATAAGGACTCATCCCTTACTCTGCGCAAGCATTGAGGCCCGACACATCATCTCCCCCGGATCACAGAACCGACGCATCTCCCCTTTTGCGAGCCTTTTGTTTACTTTGCCTTACGCATCCAGGCACTTTGTTGAGAACTTTGTCGCATCTATCATCAACTTGAACTAAGTAACTTCGATCAGCTTTAAAGCAATCTTAAGTGTAGTATTGTGGATTTTCGTCGATTGTGGTCTTGTGTTTAAGTCTATATAAAGAATACTTATTTTTATAAAACCTGTGATGTGTTCATCTATAGTGTTTTCACTGTATTACTGTGTATATTCACAAATGCTTAACACACTGCCTCTGAGAGAAGCCTGTCTGCTCGTGCCAAGCTACCAAGGGAGTGATCAGGTTTTATTAAGGAGTGTAATCCCCTTATCCTGACATAGAAGTAAGGGTCCCTATTTGGACAAAGGTGAAAACCATTGCCAACTAGAGACCCCCAGATCTAACATTGGTGGTCTGCGGTGAGGATTTGGACTTTGCATTTGTGTTTCATAAACAGTAATTGGTGTACCCTACTAGTGAGTGCGGAACAAACGCGACCACATACTTTTTTAGAATCTTTTTCCTTGGACTGTATTTTTACTACCATGAGTAAACCAGCGTCTGTTGCATCTATGGATCCTGAATTTGAGGAAGAGAGGTTGGATACCACACTGTGAAACAGCTCAAACATCTGTGCAGGAAATTGAAAGTTGCTACACCAGGCATTTCTAAAAAAGATGACTACCAGAAGGAGCTGAGGGCCTGGGTAGAAGCAAGAAATGCCCCATATCTTGTGGTGGAGCCAGTTTGGGATGCAGATGGGCCCATTGAGAGGCCAGTGTTTTCAGCCAGGGGAGGGGGACTCTCTCCACCTGACAGCAGTATTTCTTCCAAAGACCTGTCCCCCAGAGAGTTGGAAGACAGGGAGAGAAATAGGGCACTCAAGCTGGAGTTGGCTAAGCTTAAGATGGAGAGTCAGAGGGAAACAGAGAATAACAGGTTGTCTTTGGAAAGAGAGAGAATGAGAATGGAACATGAGAGGATGTTGAGGGAGTTAGAGATCAAGGCCAAGGGCTTAGAAATCAATCCCTGTAGTGCAGCGCACCATCCATGCCTTTAGAAGCCAGGGTACATATTCCCAAGGATGTCATCAAAGATTTCCACAAAAGTGAAGATATTGGGCAGTGGTTTGCAGCCTATGAGATAGCAATATTGGCCCACCGGGTCCCTGAGAAGGATTGGGGAGCGGAGTTGTGGGCTGCTTTTTAACTGAAGGTAGGGATACTTTGTTAGACTTGCCCAGTAATTATAGGATGTCTTATGCCCACATGAAAGAAGCCCTGATGACAAGGTATGGTTTAACTCCAGAACTTTATAGACAGAGGTTCAGGAATTGTAAGAAGTTGGAGGGAACCACTTGGGTAGAATATGTGTCTTTCTTTTGCAGAGCTATGGATGGTTGGCTGAGGGGTAGCAATGTGGATAATTTTCAAGCGCTCTATGATTTGATTGCTAGGGAGCACCTGTCTGCTAATTGTTTTCCAGAGCTACGCAGGCATCTTATTAATAGCAAGTTGACTAACCCTAGAAAGCTTGCCAAAGAGGCGGACCGCTGGGTCAGTACCAGGGTCCACAAGGGTCTTGTGGGAGACTCCGCCAAGGGTGGGCAGGGTCCCCAGCAGAAGAGTGGGGGGGGACAAGGGTAAACATAGGGAGTTCCAGAAAGGTCCCCAAAGTAATTCCCAAGGGAACCAAGGTAAGGGTTCCCAGCTTCCCCCTGAGAAGAAGTCAGGACCCCAACAGGTAAACCTGTTCACAGGGGGCCTGTTACCTGCTTTCAGTGTAAGCAGGTGGGACAGCGTTGGGATGATCCCCAATGTCCCCAAAAGGGTCAGTATGTGCCCCCCGTGCACCACCCCGTCAGATGGCCAGTGTTGCCCTGGGTGGGGAGGAGATGGGTGCCCAAGGTGGGTGGGGTCCCGCGGAACTGTCCTTTGTCTCATTAGGAGACTTTGAGATGGTCCCTAGAACTCAGCTGCCTGATAACACTAAAAAATACAGGCAGTGGGTGACCCTCAATGGCCATATAGTGGAGGCTCTGAGAGACATCGGAGCCAGTGTGACAGCTGTCAAGTGTCACTTGGTGCCTGACGAGCAGGTGGTCCCCAATGCATTCTTTCCAGTTTTTGGCGCTGACAACACAGAGAGCCATTGCAAAGTGGCTCAAGTTCCCTTTGTCTGGGGGTGGGTCTCTGGTAATCTTCAAGTACCTGTGAGGCCATCCATGCCTGTTGATTGTGTGTTAGGCAATGATTTGGAAAGCTCCCCTTGGGTTAAGGTGGAGAGGAAGGCGCATTTAGAGATGTTGGGTCTACCTGAGTGGGCGTGTGACCACTCGGTCTATCATTCTATCACTCGCCGTCTCATCTTCATGCTTCAACATCCTACGCATGCTCAAAAAAATCTTCCGCTGGATCCCCACCGAAACAAGAAAGACAGTCACCCACGCACTGGTCACCAGCCAACTGGATTATGGAAATACCCTTTACGCCGGGACCACAGCCAAACTACAGAAAAAACTCCAACGCATCCAAAACGCCTCAGCCAGACTCATACTGGACATTCCCGGTCATGCTCACATTTCCGGTCACCTGAAGGATCTCCACTGGCTCCCCGTCAACAAAAGAATAACGTTCCGTCTCCTCACCCACGCACACAAGGCCCTCTACGACCTAGGACCCGAATGCCTCAACACACGACTGTCCTTCTACACACCACCCGCCAACTACGATCATCCAATCAAGCCCTCGCCGCAATTCCGCGCATCCACAGATCCACCATGGGAGGAAGATCCTTCTCCTACTTAGCGGCCAAAACCTGGAATTCTCTCCCCACTCACCTCCGACTTACACAGAACCACCTCTCCTTCAGAAAGCAACTAAAAACCTGGCTATTCGATAAGTAATGCACCCACCCTCCCTCAAGCGCCTTGAGACCCTCTGGGTGAGTAGTGCGCTATACAAATTCCTGAACTTGAACTTGAACTATGGCAGCTAAGGGTGTTCAAGAGACCCTAGATCCTGAAAGTATTGGCCAGGGACCTGCCTTAAAGAGAAGAGGTAGTGGGCGCGGGAAACCAGCCCCCATTGTTCCCACGGTCCAGGAGGAGGCAGACCTTGAGGGGGATGCCCTGGAACCTCCAGGGGAGCACGTTTCTGAACTTGGGAACCTACCTGAGCTGCCCCATTGGGAGCAAGAAGGGGGTCCCTCCAGGGAGGAATTTTGTGAATAATAGCAGAAGTGCCCTTCTCTTGTGGGTTTGAGGCAACAGGCCACAAACCAGGCAGCAGGAGATCAGTCTGGATCACATTGGATCTACTGGGAGAACGGTCTCCTGTATAGCGAGCCTAAGGTTGCTGAGCCTGGGTCAGCGTGTGTGCTGGTGGTACCCCAGCGTTTCAGAGCCTTCCTACTAAGTTTAGCTCATGATGTTCCTTTAGCTGGTCATCTGGGTCAGAACAAGACCTTTGAAAGGCTTGTCTCCCACTTTTATTGGCCCCTGATGCGGAAGAGTTCAGATACTCATGGTAGGACCTGTTAAACTTGCCAGGCAAGTGGGAAAAGTGGAAGGAGGCACAAGGCCCCTCTCCAACCTTTCTCTGTAGTCAGTACCCCCTTTGAACAGGTGGGCATTGACATTGTGGTGCCACTGGACTCCAAGACAGCCATCTGTCCCGGTACCCGGTGGACCATGCTACCCGGTACACGGAAGCCATTCCGCTCAGGAGAGTGACGGCCCCCATGGTGGGACGTGCACTGATGGGGATCTTCTCCCATGTACGGTTCCCCAGAGAGGTGGTGTCTGACCGAGGTACAAACTTAATTTCTAATTAAATTAAGTATCTGTGGAAGGAGTGTGGTGTTGCCTACAAGTTCACTACTCCTTACCACTCACAAGGTAATGGGCTGGTTGAAAGATTCAACCGGACCCTCAAAGGCATGATCATGGGTCTTGAGGAACCAATGAGGCGTAAGTGGGATGTCCTCTTGCCATGCCTTCTGTTTGCCTACTGTGAGGTACCACAGGAGTCCCTAGGGTTCAGCCCCTTTGAACTTTTGTATGGACACCCAGTAAGACCTTTGAGTCTGGTCAAGGAAGGCTAGGTACAATCTCCCAGGAAACCTCCCCAGGATGTATATAGTTACATGCTGGCCTTCAGGAACCAGACTCGGCAATTCAGAGATCTTGCTCAGGTGAATCTGGAAGCCAGCCTGGAGGAAATGAAGCGGTGGTATGATCAGAATGCCACTCTGATTGAGCTTCAACGTGGACAGAATGTTTGGGTCATGGCCCCTGTGGAGCCTTGTGCGCTTGAAGTGGTGGATCGCAAGAGTGATTTCACTTATCTGGTGAACTTGCAGTCTCCCAGGAACCCCTTGAGGGTCCTGCATGTCAACCGACTAAAGCCCCACTTAGAAAGGTCCGAAGTGGGCATGCTCCTAGCGACGGATGATGGAATGGAGGAAGAGACCGAGCCTCTTCCTGACCTCCTGTCTGCAACATAGCAAGATGGGTCAGTGGATGGTGTCAGCCTCTCTGCCACACTGATCCCTAATCAGCAGCAAGATTGTTGCCAACTGTTGGGGGCAATTCTCCAATCTATTTTCCTTGGTTCCTGGTGTCACAGAGTGGTGCGTCCATGATGTGGACACTGGAGACAGCCCTCCTGTGAAGCACAAGGCTTACAGAGTGACTGACAAGGTTAGGGCTTACATTAAGGAGGAAATCTCCAAGATGTTTGCTTTAGGGGTCATTGAGTCCTCAAACAGTCCTTGGGCCAGCCCAGTGGTCTTGGTCCCATGGGCTGCCACGCTGGGTGCCACACCTGAACTCCGGTTCTGTGTGGACTACAGAGGGCTCAATTCAGTCACCAGGACTGACGCACACCCCATCCCCAGAGCTGATGAGCTCATTGATCGGTTGGGGGCTGCACGGTACCTCAGCACGTTTGATTTGACGTCTTGGTACTGGCAGATCTCCTTGACTGATGGGGCTAAGGAGAGGTCGGCATTCTCCACACCAGATGGGCACTACCAATTCCGAGTTATGCCTTTTGGGATGAAGAATGCCCCTGCCACCTTTCAGAGGTTGGTCAACCAGGTGTTGGCTGGACTGGAGGATTACAGTGCCGCCTACCTGGATGACATTGCAGTGTTCAGCGCCAGTTGGGAAGAACATCTGCATCACCTCTAGGAAGTGTTGATGGCACTGCGCAAGGCAGGTCTCACGATCAAGGCGAGAAAGTGCCAGATCGGGCAGGGTTCTGTGGTGTACTTGGGTCACCAGGTATGGAGCGGCCAGGTGGCGCCCCTGCAACCCAAGATTGATACAATCCTGGCATGGGAACCCCCAAAGACTCAGACACAGGTGAGAGCCTTTTTAGGACTCACGGGGTACTACAGGATGTTTGTCAAGGGGTATGGCAACTTTGTTCCACCCTTGACTGAGGTGACTTCCAGGAAGCAGCGCAAGAAAGTGAACTGAACTGATACCTGTCAGAAGACTTTTGACACCCTGAAGACTGCAATGTGCACAGCACCCGTGCTTCAGGCGCCCAACTTCTCAAAAGAATTCATTGTTTGGACAGACGCTTCAGAGCATGGTATGGGGGCTGTTCTACCACAGATTAATGAAGAGGGCCTAGGCCAACCTGTAGCCTTCACCAGTAGGAAGTATCTTCCACAGGAACAGAGGTGGAGTGCAATTGAGCGTGAGGCATTTGCTGTGGTCTGGGCACGATAGAATTTGAGACCATACTTGTTTGGGACTCACTTCCTGGTTCAGACTGACCACAGACCCCTCAGATGGCTAATGCAGATGACGGGTGAGAATCCAAAGTTGTTGAGGTGGTCCATTTCCCTACAGAGTATGGACTTTGCAGTGGAACACCGCCCTCGTACAAAACACGCCAACGCTGATGGTCTGTCCAGATTTTTCCCCACATTTCAGCTGGAGGGGACACGTGTTAGACCTGGCATCATTGGCGTGAGTTTCTATATATATATATATATATATATATATATATATA
This sequence comes from Lissotriton vulgaris, assembly GCF_964263255.1. NCBI lineage: Eukaryota > Metazoa > Chordata > Amphibia > Caudata > Salamandridae > Lissotriton > Lissotriton vulgaris. The sequence continues at coordinate 1,232,870,666 of NC_141694.1, read as the reverse complement.
TGCTTAACACCGTAGCTACTTTAAAGAGGATTGCCAACCCTCACTTGTGGGCTGGTGGGAGGGACATTTGTCTATGGATCCCAATATGGAGAGCCTCTTTAATTTTGTGAACATCTGGTTACATTAAATAGACGACTTCCTTTTAATTTGGGAAGGATCAGAAGAAGACCTAAATTCGTTAATAGAATGCCTTAACAAGTACAATATGAATTTGGCCTTCAGAATGTCTCACAGTAAAACCATGATTGATTTCCTGGACATACATGTAGAGGTACAAGGGGAAAAACTAGTAACATCACTATTTAGGAAAAGAAACAGCAGGGAATACAGTTTTACATGCTGCCAGTAGTCACCCAGGGCAGATGAAGTGGAACGTCCCGTCCCGTATGGGGAACTAATAAGACTGAAGAGATATTGTAGTATGGATGCAAAGTTCTTGGAAGCACATAGAGAAATGGTGAAAAGATTCAGAGCCAGAAGTTATCCCATGAAAGTCAGCTATAACTAAGGTTAAATCTAGGGACAGAGAGAGTTTGGAACCAGTAGGAAAAAGGAGGAGGCTTTACAAGCAAGAAGGTTAGAGTAATCAAGACCTTCAATAAAGAATCAAAGAAAGTAAAAGATTAATGATAAAAACTGGGGTTTTGCTAAGGAATTAGCCCACGATTAAGAAGTATGTGGGGGAAGCACCAAGCATAACATATAGAAGGAGCTGGAATGTGAGAGACTTGCTAGTACATAGTCACTTCCAATCAGAGAACACGAGAACATGGCTTGGTACTGAGCCTGCTGGTTTTTCCCCCTGCAGGAACTATAAGGCATGTATGTATGGCACGCCCAGAACAGAATACAATGTTTCCTTCTAGGAGAAACCTTACGAAATACGACATTACAATAATTGCAAAACAGATTATGTAGAGTACCGCATAGAATGTCCCTATCCACTTAGATGTGTTGTGAGTACCATCTTTCCATTAAAAAACGTATCTTAGAACATGTAAGGGCAGTTACCAATCAAGTTCCAAAATACCCAGTTGCACGTCACTTCCAGACTTATCATGGAAGTGATAGGACACTGATGACTTTTTTTGGACTTGATAGAGCTAAAAACCAACAGAGGGAAGGGGATCATTGCTTGAGATTTCGTAGACTGGAATCAAAGTATATCATCGACCTAGACCTAGAAACAATGGAAACAAATGGTCTTAACATGAGTAAAGATTTAGCTGTACATTTAAATATATGAACATTTATTTTCCTTCCCCCCTGTTTCTGCACTTATGTATATCAGTATTGTTCAAAGTCTTCAGCTTTTATTGTATAATTTTTTATTGTTATTTTTTCTTTATGAATACCTGAGGTTTTCTTTTTTCACTATATATTCTGGAAACTGTTTAGGATATACAGTTGCGCTCTGATTTAGGGAGTTTCCCTTTAAGCAAGCGAGGATGTATATATAAATCAAAATAGGCTAAAGAGGTAATGCCCACTTGGGTTGGATGGGAGTAGGAGGTAGTGTATTGATAAAATGTGATAAACCTTTTGAAATAAATGTTTTTTGTTACACAATCAAGAAAGAGGTGCTTTAATTCTTGGAATGTCCTTGTGAAGCTCTAAGATGGAACTTATGATAAGTGTATATGACAATTAAATGAAGGTCCACTTGGTCTCAATTTAGACAAGGTAGGAGGTAAACAGATAATGCCCATTGGGACATCAAATGCACCTTATCTTTTATATTTGTGTATATTTTTTAATTTGCAGCCCCAAAGAATCAATATTATGAATTGATTCGTCATCCTCCAAATAGAAATATTTTTGTTTAGGAAGTACCAACAAACAATGAAGTAACAAACAGAAGAAAGATTGTATGGGTCATAATAAGTATGTTTTATATATTGTTTATTTTAATTTGCACATGTTCACTTTAAAATGTGTGGTTTGGATGGTAACGCACATCCGTGATCAAGGCTCGTGAACAAGAGCCGAAATGCTTTGGGTCTGTGGCAGCCTGCCATACCGTAAATAAAGCACTTTACTTGCACAGAGATCTGGCATACAGTGTTTTTGTCTTCTTAGAACTTGACAGTACGTTGGCTATGTGTGTGTATATATATTGATGACTTGCACCACCACGAGAAAATAAAGCACTTTAAAACGAAGACTGGCGTCGGTGTCATTTGTTGTCTGCAAACCCGTCAGTGCGAGCAGGCACTTCCACGACGAGTCGGAGACGTATATATATATATACACACACACATATATATATATATATATATATATATATATATATATATATATATATATATATATATATATATATATATATATATTTAACCATACACTCACACACATATGTATGTGTGTTTAAATAAGTGTATATTTATATATAATAAATATTAGTGAGATTTATTTAATTAACATTATATTAATGGTACATGTTAAAATATTCAAGATTTACTACTACAAACTATATATAAAGAAACAATATTTGTGTATATTTTTTAACACTATTAATGTGAAACTATTGTTGTTTGATATTTTTGTACTTTCCACTAAAGGATAGGGACACAATATTTTTGACACAATGTTTATCTTACTGTGATCGCCTCAAGCCCTCAGCTGGGTACATCCGGGGTCTGAGCATTCCGAGGCCCTGATACTTTTAGATCGGGGAGAAGGTATTGATACGAGTACACTAAGCATGTTATCATGGAACATTGCTGGTTTATTACTGAAGACTACTTCTGATTGGTCTATTTTCATTTAGTTGAATGATATTATTGCCTTCCAGGAAACTTGTTCCTTGAGTACTATTTTTTGTCCAGGTTATTTGGCCTTCGGTAAACCCGCTATTGCAAACTCTAAGGGGCGCCCTTCGGGAGGATTAACGGTTTGGGTAAAACAGGAAGCGGGCCTCCAGGTTGAAGAACTTGGGATTGATAACCCAGATATCCAGGTTCTTAAAATAAATGTTGAATACGACCCTGGTCTTATACTAGTTAATGTCTATGCTAGAGGTATGGCCGGAGGGAAAGCCTCACCGACCACCTCTAGCCTAGATTATTTTATTAAGTCAATGGAAGGGACAAGTAACTGGGTTATTGCGGGGGATTTTAATTGTACGTTTGAGCCCCTTGGTCTAGAAGACGCTAGTCTTACTAGCGATGAGGATGCGAGTTGGGGTGTTCTGTCCTTAACGCTCCCCCGCTCCCCCAATCAATAAATGAATGGAGGCAGTTTTACAATTAAAAAGTTTGACAATGGAGGGTGGGCTCCGGGCTGTCAATGGGAGAACTAAATCGGATGGTAAAGGTAATGCCACCTTTAATAATGGGAGAAGTAGCAGCAGGATTGACTACTTTCTTATTAACTTAGAATTGTCGTCAAGAATAAAGGATATGGAGTTTTTAAATAGAACAGAGAGTGATCCCGACCCACTGTCATTGACTCTAGAGGTTAAGGGTCGCCCACTGGGGAGGGGTGGCACGGAGATTGCTACGGCAGATGTCGGGTATCTGAGGATGAGGGCACCATGTCACAGATAAGGTCCACTCTTGAAGAGTCTCTTGTAGCCCTATCCCTTCTTGACTCCAGCGAGGCTAATCTTACAACCCTTACAGAAGCCCATTAATACCTGTTTTTTTAAGCCGAAAAGCTATTTCACAAAAAATATAAAAGATCTAATGCTCTCCCCATCCATAAAGCCGCAAAATGGTATGACGGGCATGCAGGTTAGCTTTCAGACAATTGTCCCAAGCAATAAGTGAGGGATCTATGCAGGAGATAAGGGAACACAGGGCAGATTACAAGGCCACTCAATTTAGGGCAAAGAAGGCTTATGATGAAAATAGATGGAGGGACCTCCTAGACGCAACCAATGGGAAAAATTGGTGTAGGTTCTGGCACTTGATAAAATGGGGCAATGGTAGTGCTGGCCCAGCTCCTGTTAATAACGTTCCCCCAGAAGTATGGGGCGTACACTATCAGGCCCAAATTTCTTCGCCCGAAGAAAGTGTTGGGCATCAGCCATGTGTAGAGACGGACTCAGCCCTATCCTTTAACTAGAGGAAATTGAGAAAGCCCTTAATGGAGTGGCTGCAGTCAGAGCACCTGGACCGGACTGCATTCCGGCGGATATATATAAATCAGATCGGGAGAACTGGCTAAAATATATCCATATCCTTGTAAATGGTTTGGCTAGAGGCGCCCCATACCAGAATCTTGGCGTGGGGCTAAAATAATCCACATTTATAATAAGGGGGATTGTGCCTGTCCATCTATTTACAGGCCCATAAGCCTTATAGACACGCTTCAAAAAATTGTGGCGAGATTAGTGCTAAGTAGGGTAAACAGGTGGATTGATGAGAACAAAATACTATCCACTTTTCAAGCAGGAATTCGTTCCCATGTTAGCACTATTGACCAAGTCTTTAGATTCATGTTGATATACTGGAATACAGTGGTCTTAGCAGGGGGGACACTCTATGCAGCATTCGTAGATCTTAAATCTGCTTTTGACTTAGTCCCCGCCCTAAGATGTGGGATACCCTGAGGGAAGCAGGGATGCCTGCTGAGATCTTATCTTTTATTGTAAAACTACATGAATCAACATACGCCCAAGTACGGTGGGTTCAGCAGGGTGAGTTAACAGACCGCTTTCCTGTGAGCAAGGGAGTAAGGCAGGGGTGTGTTTTGGCCCCTACCCTTTTCTCTTTGTTCATAAATAATGTTATCTCATACTACACCGAATATCCCACGGATGCACCTACTCTTGCTGGATCCAGGGTTCCGCTTTTAATGTTTGCAGACAATACTTTAATTTTGTCCAAGACGCAATCTGGTCTGCAAAGTGCCCTTGATCGATTCATCTTGTTCTGCAATGACCATGATTTAGTAGTTAACGTCGATAAGACGAAGTTCATGGTCTTGCACAAACACAAAGTAGTGAAAGCTAGAGTGCAAATGAATAATGTGCCCCTGGAACAAACTGACTCCTTTGCATATTTGGTCGTTACTTTGGGCAAACGTTTTTGAACTGAAAGCCACAGTTAGATGTATTAGTCTTAAGGCATAATCAATTAGCAGGGGCCCTCTTAAAAGAACTCCGGTTGTCTCAAACCAAACCAGAGGGACCGGCTCTATCCATTTACCAAGGGAAGGTTAGAGCTTCAATAATTTATGGGACGGAACTCTGGGGGTTCGAAAATTTAGCTCCATTAGTCTTAGCCCAGAATAAGTTTCTTAGGGCACTGACCGGCCTTCCACAATCTTTGCTACTTAGGCCCCTACTTCTAGATTTAGGATGTATTTCCTTTGAGGAGGCTGCAGGTTTTAGACCGCTTGCCTGTTGGCGAAGACTTTTGACTACCCCGGAGCTTGCACCGTATGCAAGAGCTGTTAAGTTTATTAGAGAAGCGGACAAGTCAAATAAAATCTTTTGGTTATTAAAGATTAAGGCATTGTTATTAGGTATGGGTCTCATTCACCTGTGGGAGGACCCGGAAGGGTATTTATTCCCATCCAAAAAAGATTTGAAAGCCTTATGTAGGGATAAGGTTTGTGTAAAGTCTCTGTCCTCAGTTGCTAGTGGCTCCCTAAAATGTCTCTTTTTAGATGTTAAGTGTGAGTATAAGTTTTAGGCCTATTGGGACATCATCACATGTCCTGGTGATAGAAAACTTTTCCACCAATTTAGAGTGGGAACACTCCCCCTAAAACCTTTCACTAATAAGTGGGGAAAGACTGGGATACTAAATGTGATACTTGTTTAACAGAGGATGAGACTTTATTGCATGTCCTGTTTGTGTGCCCTGCTTACAAGGGCCCTCGACAGAAATGGCTCAAGCCGGTTTGTAGAATGCTTGGTACAAGATCTCGTCAAATAGCCCTGCGTATTCTAAAAACCGGAATACCAAAGTCACTGTCATTGCCTTGGCTAAGTTCCTGAGCTGGACTTGGGCCCTTAGAAGAAAGAATTTGCGAGGCAGTATGTAACCTGTTTGCTTATATGTTGGTGTTCTCAAGTCTCCCCCAAAATATTTACTTTAAAATATTGGATACTATAATTAAGCCCTGTGTAATTGTTGCCATAACACCCTTTGATTTTGAATCCTCCCATTTTAAACATAATCATTCTTTTAAACAGATTTGGGGATTTTTAAATTGATATGCTCTTCTAAGAAAAAAAATGTATTAGGTTTTATGTCTTTTATATCAGATTGTACTGTTTATATGTGTCTTTTATGATTATGTGTATCTTATATAGCGCACAGCTACCCCAACAGGGTGTCCCGGCGCTTGCATTGGGAACCCATCCTGGCTTTTCCCTGTGAGATAACCCGCACTGGGCATCCCCAAGGTGAAAGCCAGGCATCCCGCCGCGGGGGGCCATAGTGGAGATTAAGCAAGCTATTGCCCAGAGTTGCAGAGTGTGAACCCATGATTCGAGTAGGCACCGAAGTGAGAATTATCGAGTGCGTGGACACTTGGGCTCAGACCCTGCCGCGTCGGGAATTGAACCCTGGTCCCGGGTCTGACCTCAGCTTCCGGGAATGCCTCCTCTAACCATTGAGCCACACTTCTCCACTAATTGATTATGATCGAATAAAGACGAATTGAATTATTTGTATATATATATATATATATATATATATAAAACCATACACACACACACATATGTATGCATGTGTGTTTTTAAATAAGTGTATATTTATATATAATACATATTAGTGAGATTTATTTAATTAAAAAATTAAAATTATTAGTACATGTTAAAATATTTAAGATTTACTACTACAAACTATCTATAAAGAAACAATATTTGCGTTTTTTTTTAACACCATTAGTGTGAAACTATTGTTGTTTGATATTTTTGTACTTTCCACTATAAGGATAGGGACACAATATTTTTGACACAATGTTTATTTTACACAATATTGTTGATTCCAATATCGTGTCAGTGGTTCTGTTTATTGCCTGTCCCATATTGTAAGTATCTTCCACTAGGGAAGTGAGGGTCACATTAATGTTTGCCTGCTCCCTCTTGCTAAACTATGCTTGATCAACTGTATGGAGGGTAGCCCATGTTCCATCCTCTTCGTTCCTCCTACTGTTCAAGAGCTGTTCTTGGTCGTCCTACAGTATATTAGCTCGTCACTGAATGGTATCACATGTCTGTACTGGTATGCTTCCATGCTCAACATTCATCTCCTGTAGTTGTCCCGTGCTATCATCAACATCATCTGCACTGGACTCCTCTTCGTCATTCTCTAATGTTCCTACTTTGTTCATGTATGAGGCTGCTGCCTATATAAGTTCCCATCGAATGAGCATGCACCTTTATGGCAATGGTGATGGGTTTTGCCTTGATAGGTATTATTGTGGCACCAGCAGAAATACCCACGTTGAATGTCTCATTTAATGCATGTCTGATAATGCTATGATGTTACAAGCATGGGTGGGGACATGCTTCCTTGCAGGTGACATGCATGTAAATGCTATTATGTAGCAAAAGTTAGCATTCCACTCCATTCCTTCTCATCATATGCAATCAAAGGTTTTAGTAATAAGGGATACTCAGTGCCTACAATATTAAGATGCCTATGACTACTTTGAATACAGGCTTGAGGGTTTTCATATCCCAGTTGCTTATCTGCTTCAGCTCCTCCCAGTGTATTATTAGGCATTGTGAAGGCTTGCTTCTCCCTCTACCACCTTGTAGTCTTCTTCTGTTCAGCAATACTAGCACCAACCTCTTCACTTCGGGCTGTTTCTTCTCGGAAATCCATCCTTTTCTTTAATCTCCAGAGCCCGTCTTACTTATTATCCCTAGCCAATTAACCATCTTCCCTTTTTTCTCTTGAATATAGTGCCCCTCATGACTCTGCCCTAGATCTTCGTCTCTTTTTTGTATACTATCTCCCTTTTTCTGTCATCGACTTCTTTCGTTATTTTTGCAATTCCTAGACTTATGAGTCTGATATTATCTCCTTTTTTCTAACCTGTTACCCAACACTATTTCAAGTGGCTATCCATCACTTCCACTTTAAATAGCCTTGACTTTCTTTAACTCAACTCATAATAAAATCCTTACATCTTTTCTGCTTACTCATACCTTTGCCCATCCTCTTCCAAAACATACTCTGTTCCCTTAAACTCTCACATCCTCAACCTTTATCAGTCTGTGCAATTGATAAAATGTAATGAGTCTCTTGTATCTGACGATATTAAGGGTAGAATTTGGCAGATTAGTAAGTAAGTAAGTAAGTAAAGCTTTATTCGATTTTCAAGTAAAATCATAAAAGCACAACAAATACATCAATTGAAAATTCATATACATAGTTAATACAATAGATGCTTACTTAGGCACATTCATTTAAAACATTTATATAAAAGACAAGATAAAACATTAGTTGTTATAAATTTAAAGTGCAATAACATCAAACAACAGTGGGCATCGGGGTACCGGGAAGGGAAATGTTTTGCCACATGGATTTACGGTAGTTCTTAAAAAACATGAAACAACGAAAATCACATGGTCATCTTCTAATTTTAACAATTTTAGAAAAGCTGGCCTGCAGTTTCTTAAGCCCCATCGTTTTAATAAAGGTTTCAAAAATTGTTTTCTGGGGTTAGAATAAAATTTGCAAAAAAACATTATGTGCATATTGGATTGCACTGCGATATTATCGCATGGACAGATCAATTTAGTAGATGACCAGTTGTTCATGTCAGGTAAGGTTACCATACGGTAAAAAATCCCTAGACGCAGACGAGACAAAAGCATTCGATGATACGGACTAGGGTCAACATTCAGGTAAGTTTGCAAGCCTTCATTGGGGGTAATTTCCTGGAAATTTAAGACTGTATGTTTATGTTTTTCAAGATTCCATCTCGCAGTTTCCAGGTGGATGGTTATTATTTTTTTGAGAGCTGATCTTGGAACACCCTCCATAGATCTTGGATTTTCAAAGTATTCTGGGTGTCCTAGTGCGGTAAATAATAATCTTACATATGATAACCATCTAAAGTTGGCGACCCCATCTAAGGCTAAACAGTCTTCTATGAGGTCCCTGTTGAAACTAGCTTCGTGTGTTGTCCACACCTTATGCAACAAAAGAATTGGGGACATCTTAATAGTGTCACTAAGGTGTTTAACTCCTGTCTCAATATGCGTCATAAATGTAGATGTGCTTTTAGGTACTCCCAGAAGATAGCAGATAAATTGATTTTCGCAGCCCTGCAGGGAGTAGTCCTTCTCAATGCCCCATAAGCCCGCATCATAGGTGGCTGTGGAAGCGCATTTAGCCCGATAGATCTGGATCAGCTCCTTGATTGGCTTGCCACCGAGTCTGTCAGAGAAAGCGCGCAAGGCGCCTATGGTGCGAATGAACGCCAGCTTTCTTGCTGCAATCGCCGGCTTCCAACGGCACCGCCTGTCAAACAGAACTCCTAGGTAGCAAAACTTATCAGTGGTAGCTATTTTTTGTTTGTCCAGGAATATGTTACAAGGGGCCCTGTTGAGCTTCCTAGTGCATGGCATGGTATATGTTTTGGAGATATTTACTTTAAGGCCTCTTTCCTGCATGTAACCTGCGAAGTTGGTAACCGCCCTCTGTAGGCCGACTTGGGTCTGGGACATAATGGCCGCATCGTCGGCGTACAAGAAGATTGGTACTGGTAATCCTTTCACAGTGGGGTAATCATTTGGAAAAAGGGAGAGGTGTTGTCCAACTGAATTTATATAATATGTAAAGAGCCGTGGGGCCAGAATGCAGCCTTGTCTTACCCCTCTTGATAGTGGAAATTTATCAGTACATTCCCCCTGTTTGCCATATCTCACTCTTGCCCCGGAATTATTGTACAGCTCTTTAATGAAAATTATTATACGGGCGTCAATACCCAGATCGCCCAGCGTGGTCCATAATAACGTATGGTCCACGCAATCAAAAGCGGAGCTTAAATCAACAAAGGTTATAAAAAGTGCTCCGCCTCTGGCCTGGGTATACTTGGAAATAAGGAGGGACAGATTTAGACACTGTTCGGTTGTCCCTATACCTTTCCTAAACCCGTATTGCAAGTGTGACACGACGTTATGGTCTTCCTCCCATGCTTGAAGTCTTTTTAAAATGATCCTTCCTGCTACTTTCATTAGGCCATCCAATACGGATATTGGCCTGTAGCAGGTCGGGTCGTCCCTGCTGCCCTTTTTAAATATAGGGACCACTATGGCGTCCGACCAGGTTTCAATGAACCCGCTTCGGTTTCCCTTGTTCAAAACATTTGTAAGCAGGGGAGCCCAGAAATCCGGTTCGGCTTTATAGACGTCCACCGGGGTACAATCGGGCCCCGCTGCTTTACCTGATGCGCTTTTCCTGATTGCGTCTTGGACTTCTTCTATTGTAAAAGTTAGATCTATCGGGAATGGGTAGGATGAGGGGTGTATACCTCTACTATTAACTATGCTTTTATCTACAGTTGGGCTCGCCCCTGAAGGTAATGTAGTGTCTGCTTTCCTCGTTTGATTGTATAATTGCCTAAAGTGGGTTAGCCATCTTTCACCAGTTATGGCGAGGTCTATTTTGTTACCACTATCCCTCGGTTGGTATAGGGTTTTAACCAGCCTCCAGAAATGAGAGCTATTTTTCTGTATGGAGGCTTCCCTCAGTGTTTCCCATGCTTGCTTTTTTAAAGCCAGTCTTCTTTCTTTGATTGCTAATTTATATAATTTCCTGGCCTCGCGTATTATAAGGGGGATTCTTGGTTTCAGGGCCAGGGCTTCTTTTAGGGCTTTCAGTGCTTTCGTGCACTTCCGGTTAAACCACCCTTCAATACTTGTTGGATTATTTTTAGGCACACGGGTCAGCATATTTTTAATGTGGTGTTGAATATTGGCAAAAGCTGACATGACGTTAATGGGCTCCCCATGTTCCTCCAAACAGACATTGACATCAACGGCACAGTGAGTGATCAGCTTTTGTAGGAACACACTAGGTACAATTTTTTCCCATTTTACCACGTAACCATTGGTTTTAGATAAGTCGATCTTATATGGGTACGTGCGAGGGATTCCCTTATTGTCAGAACGCCCTTTTACATTTACGCCAATTATCAAAGGATAGTGGTCGCTAGATGCGTCTTTTCCAACTTCCCAAGAAGTTATAAACCCTGGATTGGAATGAGTTATTAATATGAAATCAATAGTCGAGTTGCAACCTCTACCAAAGAAGGTTGGCTCAAAAGGCACGGGCGATGAACAATTCTGATTAGCAAAGGAGAAATCGAAATTAAAAACGATACCATTTAACAGCGACCCCATCTTTGTGTGAGAGAAATGAATTGGGTTCTCCGCCCCGTAGTCTGCCAAACGACACAGGGCTGAATCAGTGTGTGAACAAATAGTGCAATTAAAATCCCCGACCCAAATTATCTTTGCCCCCTTAAAGCGGTCAGCAAATCGAGCCATGTGACATAACATATTAGACATGGTGGACTCCATTTCACTGTTAGGCATGTTGTTATAAAAGTTCACCAATAAAATTTTCTCATTCTGACCCCATTTAAGAGATAAGATTTGGAAATAAGGGCTGGAGAAAAATGTATGAACCTTGACCTCTGCAGTTGTTGATACATAGATACAAAGCCCACCCTTATTGTGTCCCTGTGCTGACAGCTTAGCCGGGGAATGAAAGGTCTGGTACCCTAACAAATGTAATTCTTCAGAAAGCCATGTTTCTTGGAAGCACAGGATACCATGCTTGTGTATAACATCTAACCAAGCTTTATTGGCAACTTTACTGCCTAGCCCCGCCACATTCCATGATAGGAGAGAATTGGAATGGGGTACCCTGCTAGTGACCACATGTAAGCTGCCTATGCTCGCCAAAGAATTTTGCAGTAGCGGGGATGATATATTTAAGGTGGCATGAGAAGTCATAGGGGTAGCAATGAGACAATCATGGGGAATTGGTTGAGGATGATGAGAGACGGAACTAGGCATCCAGACATCTCCTAAAGAATTATCCCCCACCCACGTGTTGACCTGATACTCCTTTAGCGGACTTACTGGAAAGTTTTGGGTAGTAATACACTGACGCGTCTGGTACCCCTCGGGCATCTTTTCTATATTAATAGGCTCATAAAGTCATTCATTCTCATCCAGCCCAGAGAGAGGATGGAATAAATTAGTCAGCGGTATATTCCAACAGTCCTTAGGGTTGTGGGATTGAGGATTGTCCCAATAGTTATAGGAGATAGGGTTTTGGTAATTTGGCAGTGGGTGAGTTAACTGGCAAGATGGGAGACAAAAATCACTGGTGATGTCATAAAAGTTCTGGCCCCTTCTCATCAGTGAAGGATCTAATTTATAGGGAACGTGAGGTCTATGACTCTTAGGTTGGAAAGGGATGGGCATTGGTTGAAAGAAGGGAGAATTATTTCCCATATGACGTCTATGAACCGGGAACAAGGGCGTTGTGGGTCCATAAGGGCCTTTTGAATTCCATTTGTTCATGGGATGGTATGTTGTATTCCTCGTTGGTAATTTATTAGGTGGTGGTGGCCTCATCATGGCTTCAGGATAGAAATAACTTAGGTTATGCGTTGTGATCCCCCCCTCGCCCTTCCCAGGAAACCAATCGCTGATGTATGTGACCAGTCTGTGATCTTTGAAGTTGACTATGATCACATCACCTTCGATGTCCTTAGGTCTGGTGCCTACCCAGTTACATCGCCTAGCCGAAACGGTGTCGCCGTTTAGGTGTGAAGGGAGTGGTCTGTTTTTCCGCAGCCAGTAGATAACCTTGTTTTTTAAGTTAGAATGGTGTTCTGGGTTACCATCTGGCGGAGGCGGAACACCTGTAAGTACGATGACATAGTTTAGGCACTCTGGCGGTAGGTCAACAATATTTCTTGGTCTTCTTTTAGAATTATAGAGTATGTTAACTGGAGGGTTTGTATTGTTGGGGCGACTATTTTGGGTCCCTGTATTAAGGTGAGGCATATCTTTGCTTGTGGTATTATTGGCTGAGGCAGATTTGTTGTTAGATTTGTTGTTAGGTTTACTGTCCAGCACAGATTTAGGGGTCCCATCTATAGGTGTTATATTTGCTTTAGGGGTACCAGTCAGTGGCTTAGGGTGTTTAGGTCGTTTAATAGACTGGGTTGTGTTACTAAGACCATTAGGTTTGCGGCAAGGTGTGCCATTCTGCTCTTGAAGGATTTGATTAACTTTCTCCCCTAATCTTCTGATCCTTTCCGTGAGGGGAAGGATCAAGGCCTTTATGAGACAATCGATATCATTCAATAACCCTGCATAACTAGGAACAGATATTGATTTGGAAATCATGTCTTTTGTAGAATCCGCTAACCCTTCCTTTTGGGGAGTGGTATGCGGGGTATGTGTAGAATTTGTAGGATTTATAGAAGGAACAATTCTCCTTTTTAGTGCACTCTTCCTTCTTCTCTTCCTCGGCGGTGAGCCAGAGGAACCCTTAGGGCACTTGCTGGAAACCCTAGTGGGTGATCTTAAATGCTTTCCATCGGGAACACTAAAAGGGTGTTGATCAGACCCGATTGGGGTAAATACGGGAGAAGGTATATTTTTGTCGTAAAGAGGGGCTGGTTCATTTAGAGGGGTGCTTAAGTCTGTAGTCTGATTGTCTGGTGGCTGAAAAGGAATAGAGTCAGAAATAGTTATAGTGTCCTTCTGATCAGGGGACTTGGTCTGAAAAATGTGGGGGATGTCCTCCGTAGAAAAAGGGATATTATCATGTTCTTTAGATTTAGTTAAATCTATTGGGGGGCCTGTGACTGCATCCTGGGGCTGGAGGGGTCTTTGCTTTAACTTCTCGATAGAGAGACGTCGCCCGGCTCGTTTGTCTGCGAGGGTAAGCTCCCTATCGACTTCATTCTTAATTTTAGCGAAGAATTTATCCAACTGGCCTAAAATGGAAGACCCTAGCGTTCCTGGAACAGAGTTTGCCTCAAAAGTAGACATCTCGTTACGCGAAAAGGACAGGAGGCGGGGGTAACAGTGACCTTTATGAAGTATGGCAATGGCAGACACTACAGTGACTAAGACGAATCTATAGCAAAGACAAGTATATCACAGTATGGGACTGCTATAGCTCGACAGTCTAAAAATAAAAAAGAAGAAAGAAAGAGAGAAAGAGAGTGGGCCCGGCCTCTTTCGGCCCCGGACGGCCACAGACGGTCCCGCCCTTGTCCCGGGCTTCTCCCGGCGCCCTCCCGCGCGCTCCCGCGCAGCGGGATCTACGCCACCTTTAAGTAGCTCACTGCTGTGAGGACTAGCGGGTGGGCGGGGCCGGCAGGGAGAGCAGCCCAGCTGATCCCAAGGGCGCGCAGGGACTCCTGGTCCTTGGAGTCCCTGCTGATGCTCGCAGCCCTGCCGGTTGCCGAGAAAGTGCCCCTGGTAGTCAGTAGAGTGGAAGAGCAATCGCCGGTGTCTGGGGGCGATGCGGGACCCGCGTAGCGGGTCCGGCGAGGTCCTGGTGTCCTGGAATCAAGGAGCGCTGTGTCAGCAAGCAGCGTGGTGTGGGAGGGAATGCGCTCGCTCCCCGGGGCAGCCGACTTTTAGTTCCAGGAGCGGGCGGGCGGGGCCGGCAGGGAGAGCAGCCCAGCTGATCCCAAGGGCGCGCAGGGACTCCTGGTCCTTGGAGTCCCTGCTGATGCTCGCAGCCCTGCCGGTTGCCGAGAAAGTGCCCCTGGTAGTCAGTAGAGTGGAAGAGCAATTGCCGGTGTCTGGGGGCGATGCGGACCCGCGTAGCGGGTCCGGCGAGGTCCTGGTGTCCTGGAATCAAGGAGCGCTGTGTCAGCAAGCAGCGCGGTGTGGGAGGGAATGCGCTCGCTCCCCGGTGCAGCCGACTTTTAGTTCCAGGAGCGGGCGGGCGGGGCCGGCAGGGAGAGCAGCCCAGCTGATCCCAAGGGCGCGCAGGGACTCCTGGTCCTTGGAGTCCCTGCTGATGCTCGCAGCCCTGTCGGTTGCCGAGAAAGTGCCCCTGGTAGTCAGTAGAGTGGAAGAGCAATCGCCGGTGTCTGGGGGCGATGCGGGACCCGCGTAGCGGGTCCGGCGAGGTCCTGGTGTCCTGGAATCAAGGAGCGCTGTGTCAGCAAGCAGCGCGGTGTGGGCGGGAATGCGCTCGCTCCCCGGTGCAGCCGACTTTTAGTTCCAGGAGCGGGCGGGCGGGGCCAGCAGGGAGAGCAGCCCAGCTGATCCCAAGGGCGCGCAGGGACTCCTGGTCCTTGGAGTCCCTGCTGACGCTCGCAGCCCTGCCGGTTGCCGAGAAAGTGCCCCTGGTAGTCAGTAGAGTGGAAGAGCAATCGCCGGTGTCTGGGGGCGATGCGGGACCCGCGTAGCGGGTCCGGCGAGGTCCTGGTGTCCTGGAATCAAGGAGTGCTGTGTCAGCAAGCAGCGCGGTGTGGGAGGGAATGCGCTCGCTCCCCGGTGCAGCCGACTTTTAGTTCCAGGAGCGGGCGGGCGGGGCCAGCAGGGAGAGCAGCTCAGCTGATCCCAAGGGTGCACAGGGCCTCCTGGTCCTTGGAGTCCCTGCTGATGCTCGCAGCCCTGCCGGTTGCCGAGAAAGTGCCCCTGGTAGTCAGTAGAGTGGAAGAGCAATCGCCGGTGTCTGGGGGCGATGCGGGACCCGCGTAGCGGGTCCGGCGAGGTCCTGGTGTCCTGGAATCAAGGAGCGCTGTGTCAGCAAGCAGCGCGGTGTGGGAGGGAATGCGCTCGCTCCCCGGTGCAGCCAACTTTTAGTTCCAGGAGCGGGCGGGCGGGGCCGGCAGGGAGAGCAGCCCAGCTGATCCCAAGGGCGCGCAGGGACTCCTGGTCCTTGGAGTCCCTGCTGATGCTCGCAGCCCTGCCGGTTGCCGAGAAAGTGCCCCTGGTAGTCAGTAGAGTGGAAGAGCAATCGCCGGTGTCTGGGGGCGATGCGGGACCAGCGTAGCGGGTCCGGCGAGGTCCTGGTGTCCTGGAATCAAGGAGCGCTGTGTCAGCAAGCAGCGTGGTGTGGGAGGGAATGCGCTCGCTCCCCCGTGCAGCCGACTTTTAGTTCCAGGAGCGGGCGGGCGGGGCCGGCAGGGAGAGCAGCCCAGCTGATCCCAAGGGCGCGCAGGGACTCCTGGTCCTTGGAGTCCCTGCTGATTCTCGCAGCCCTGCCGGTTGCTGAGAAAGTGCCCCTGGTAGTCAGTAGAGTGGAAGAGCAATCGCCGGTGTCTGGGGGCAATGCGGGACCCGCGTAGCGGGTCCGGCGAGGTCCTGGTGTCCTGGAATCAAGGAGCGCTGTGTCAGCAAGCAGCGCGGTGTGGGAGGGAATGCCTCCAGATTAGCCCTCGCCCCCATAAAGGAGTGGATGTCAGACTTGTAGTTCACATACCCAGAACAGCCTTGGCTGACTCCACTGGCAGAAACCTTTGATTGACACCCCATCACTCTTGGGTCCCCCGGGCAATGTACATCAGAATGCCTGTCCTGCTTAAAGTGTTTGTTCTATCATAAATGGTTTCCAGTTTGGGACCTCTAGGGATATCCTGGTGATCCTGAACAAGAAACAAGAGAAACGACCCCGTGTGTTTAAAGAAAACTCTCAGCCCATCAGTGCCATTGAGGTTTTCAGAAGCAAACTCTCCACCCATTATGGGGTCTTACAACCTAAATCATCAGTTTCAGTTCTGACCGGCTGGTTTTGATTCAGCCATCGGAATTGAAACCGGCCGGTCCTTCCGGCTGCCTTCCAATGGGCTCAAGGAGCCCCTCAGCCAGTTGGAACCGGCCCGCAATCCAAACAGATGGCGGTTTACGTCAACCGGATTAAGATGCACGGTTTCCGGCAGGGTTTCCCCTTTCGGATATGGAAACCCTGTCAGAAAGCACCTTTGGGCGCACCTAGCAGGGCCCTTTTCCTTTGCGGCCTCTGGCAGAGGGGGCACCTATGGTGCCCCCTGTCAATCCTTGCACCCCATGGCAGGCACCGTGAGGTGCCTGCCACAGGGTGCAGGGATTATCACCACCTCACATTTCCTTAGGGGAGTATGTACCACGGCCGGTTTACAGCCATAACACTTGCCCCATAGGGAAATGTCACAATGCAACATCACCATGTGCGGTCACATCATAATGGGGCGGTCGGGACCGCTGACCAAAGGTCAGTTGTTGCCGTTTCCGATACGGTCCGCCACACATCGTAATAGGCCCCTATGTGTGTGTCTGTAAGAATACAGCGTTCCCTTCCCTCTTGGCTTTCTTTAGAACTCTTTTGCAATGCCCCTTAAGCCCACCTAGTCCCAAGAGGAGCCCATCAAGTGTTTTTCTATACTGCAAGTAATCATTCATGTGCTGTTTCTCTTGTTTTTTCCATTCCTACTTCTTTTCTGCTGTACTCTGGTTCTTTTGGTTTTTGCTGGCTGAGCTGCATTAACTCTTAAACTCTTCATCAGCTCTATTATTTGTATTGTTTGATATGCACAAATACAGCTCATACCATAACTCAAGTGTTTATATAACTGTGTTGGCTGCATTTGAGATTTGGTACCTGAATAGTGCCTCAAAATATTGCCCTTCTGAAGTTAGTAATAGAGAACCTATACTTAGTGGCACGATATTTTTGTAAACAATATTTAGGACATAATAAATTTAAGACATAATATTTATGCCAGATTATATTTCTGTGCACACTATTTAGACATACAACTGTATTTCAGCTTCTGACTTAAGTTTCAAACGTTATCATATAGTTTTTATGTTCCTGTTCTCCCTCATTTATTCTCCTTTGCTGATCAATCAGTTCTTGTGAACACTCAATTTATGCAACTTGGGTATCTTGCATCACCCTGTCCCTCTCATGATCTACAAGATCTAAGGTGCCGGTGTTGGCTATCTGTCTGGTGTGGAAAATGTGCTGCAGCAGGGGTTTACATTTCCGAAGCTTATCTATTACGGTGACCTGAAGATAAGAAATGAAGCCATATTGAGATGATACTGTGGCTGATTTTTATTTTTTCTTAGTATGTTTCCCACACTCTTACTTTGGTCTTATTGTTTATTTACTGACATAATTATTGTAGTGAGAAAAATAATAACAACAAAAACAATAGTACTCCTGCTAATAATAGTGATTCATAATGGTATTCCTATTTATTTGTTAATATAATAATAGTAACAACAGCAATATTAATAACAGTTATTATTATAATTACCTTTTTCATAGCACCCAATCTTACTGTTTTGCAGTAAATTCAGTAATCCACGTGTGGCTTTCCAAACAATTTCAACATTTCTATATACCTGAGAGCTAGGAGTCTGATCTGATGTATGCAGATGCTCTTTCAGTAGTGTGAGTGAGATTGTACCACTGTTGGATGAGTGTACCACGGTTGATCAATTGTGGGTGAAAGTTTTTGATCTTTGTGATTGTGACTTAGGATGCACACATGATTTGGTTCACATCTTATCAGTGGTTTATGTTTGCCCATTGCCTACCGGATGTATTAGTGAGGATGGCAGGTGGTGGTAGCAAGTTATGTTGTGTGCCGCATAGCGAAGTACTTACATATTTGGGTTAGGGTAGATGTATGATCAGAGTTCTTAACGCATTCTCTATCAGGTAGTTTGTGGGGTATCTTGGTGGACAGTAGTATTGTGAGCATGGTGAGCCTCAACTATATGGAATTTCTGTGCTACACTGAGAGCGTGAGCATTGTTATGTTTAATTTTCTCCGGAAAGTTAATGAGTGTGAAGGATATTGTGTGATTAGAGAAATGCAAAGCTTTAAGTACAGTGAACCCCAGCTATACGGCGTGGCTGTGCTGGATGTGAAGACAGCATTTTGTTTGACATATACTGATGTGAGAAATACCAATAATAAAGCCTTTGTGTAGCTTAAATAAGAGAGCGTATTACATAGATCCAACAGGAACTGAAGGCGTACCAGGTCATATATTACCAGCCCCTTTATCTGGGCTGTATGTCGTTGCTACGCATGCTTTTACAACGCATGCCTTTACCACGCAGGTTTTACAACGCAAGTCATTACAACAACTTGCGTTGGGGGGCGCTGGATAGTGAATAGTTTAATTTACTATTCCAACTCAAGTCCCCGTGGATAGTAGGGAAGGTTTTGGATAGTAAATTAAACTATTCCCTAGCCTACAGCGCCCCCAGCGCAAGTCGTTGTAACAACTTGCGTTGTAAAGGTTGCGTGGTAAAGGTACTGCGTGGTAAAAGTTGCGTTGTAAACGCTGTTCCCCCTTTATCTGAGGAAACCGCAGATGTATAAGATCCAATGTGTCGGTGTCAGCTCTCAATCTGGTGTGCAACATGTGCTGCAGCTGGGGTTGACATTTACGCAGCTAATCTAGTACAGTGACCCAATAGCACTTAAAACCTTAAGTGTCCTCACAGGCTATGGTGGAGCCAGTGCAATGCCCTGATATTCAGTGGTTATCCAGGAGAGCACGAGGGCTGGAGGAGAGACGTGTATGAGCAGGGATGTAAGGCGAGGAAGAGGGAGAGGTGTGCTTGGTATGATGAGGGATGAAGAAAGATGCAGGGATCATGGATCTTTTTAGTAAAACAACTGGGGTTCTAAACTAGCGCTATCACTATGATAGAACACAGCTCAAAACGGATTTGCTAAAATAAAATGATGCAGCCTTACAGAGCTGACCCAAATGGATTCCAGGAACCCCTTCTGATCCTTACACATGATCACAGGAGCCAGACTATTAATGTTCCACCATGTAAAAGACCAAAAAGCAGACCTTGCACCACAGCACTCTAGTATCTAAAGTACCATAACACAGACTGTTATAACAAAAGTCCCATAGCGAGGTCGAATTTTCATAGCTACCTTATATAAGAGGACAACTTTTGCCTTGCAGGTATTGAACAAAGGTTTGTAAGTGATTGTGGGAGCGGGAGTTGGAGAGATGATGAAAAGGAGCCTTGGTAAAAAGGGACAGTAACCTGCATCAATGGATGACATATACAGGGTCTGGTTAAGAGTATGGCACTCTTACCAACATACCGCCACCGCGACGGTCCCAAGAAGAACGCAGCTGTCTCTCGTCCTGCTTATTAAGATGTCACCACTGGGCCAGCGGCTGTGTTTCTGATGGCGGAGAATATTTTCTATATGCGTCAATGCTTGAGTGTATATTTTTAATGCACAAGTGTTAAATGTACCCATTTGCATGACACATAAAAAAATACCTACTACCAGTACTTTCCCATTGCTGGAGTCCGGACCATATGTGCCCAGTCCAGTCAATGGGTAAGTACTGCAGAATGGACGTACCTGGATTTCGGCACCAACAGAGTTGTTTTCTTCAGGGGTCAAGATTCTGCTGTGAAGGGGGCCCAGGAGGAAGGGATCCATGTGGGAGATTGAAGAGAAGAAAAGGAAACGGGTGAGTATGCACCCCAATTCCTCCGATTCTGCTGGCTCGAAGCAGGCAGTCTTTCCGCCACAGTCAGCTTGACCGAAAGCCAACTAGTAATTCTGATGGTGGTAAACTTGTCTGTACCGCCCTCTGACAGCTGCTTTTCTCCATGCCGCTGTTGCCTCAGGTCGGCAAATGCCTGGCGTTGGCGGCAGCGCTCTGGCGGTCTTTTGTTCTGCAACCCGCCAATATCATAATATGGTGGGCGAAGATTCACTAGTCAGTAGAGTTTTGGACGCCTTTTCGACGGTGGTTCCCTTACCGCCAAACTCATTATCACGCCCACAGTCTATTGTGATCAAAGTTCTTCAGGGTTCTCACCTTTGAAACAACCTGGACTCTTCGTGCCATGCTTTCTCCTGAGGTTATTTGAATTCATTAATCCAAGCTTTAAATGATTTCTGTTCGCACCTCCTCACACAGATGGTCTGTCATTTCGGGAGTGGCACCTGGTTCAGAATTTGAGATGATATGTTAGGTTTGTCTCGTGAGTTCAAGTGCAACGTCATCAGTTTTCTCAGCTGTCGTAATTGCCTTACATAGAGGCCCAGTTTTTTGTGCATATCTTTTGGGTTCTGTCTGCATTTTTTTTTGCATTCCTCTGATAGAACACTCTAAAGGAAGTGAAGATGTTCCTCCACTTCACAATTGTGGAAAATGTATTACCAGTTCTCACAAATTTCAACACAGTTTTCTTTATATCTAGACAAGAATGCATATTGGGAACCTTATCAATGTGCTTTTCCGATAATTTTAACAATGGCGCACCATTACCAACGCACAGTGCATGTTTGAGCCAAAGGAGGGTGCAGCACAGACCACAAACCAGCTTGTTAAGTGTGAAAAAGGCCGCTTTAGTGAAGACAGGTGCACCTTACAACAAATATCCTTGGCCTGTGACGTACAAAACTAAACCTCACTAAATATTTTCTTCCTGCCTCACCCCCCACCCCCACCCCCACCCCTAAAGTTTCCCCCTTTGCAACCATTTATAAACCCCCAACTCTGTCCTCCCTGCTGACGCATTAAACGTGTAACTACTTATCATTTCCTAAAATAACTATCTAGGTAACCTTCCTATGCTACTTCCCCTTCCTGCGTGTTCCCAGAGGGACATTTTTCAACCAATAAACTTAAACTGTAAACAGATCTACCAACTATTACTAAGAAAAACGCCACTCAGAAAATTCTGGCCCCAGAAATTCTGACCCCTCCCCCCCCAACTAGGGACCCTTTTTTTCCGGATACCTTCATATGTCCAATGATCTGTCCAAAACCTCCTTGATTTTTATGATATATAACTCCATTCCATAACCTGACAAATGCACCCCATCCTCTCTGAAGAAATAAACCGCAGCATACCTAAGCTCCAGATGTTCTACTCTCCCTATGCCATCCTTGTCACAAAAACTGCGCATAACCCGGTTAATCTTCCTCCTGGCCTTATCTATTGCTGCTGGCCGCGCTGCCCCCCTCCAATGCCTTCGTGGTATGAATTCTGACCATATGACAAAATAGCCTGACCACTGCTGCTTGATCTCTAAGAGATCCCTCTTCATTTGTTTTAACAGTGCCAAACCTGTACACTGAACCAGGTCATTTTCCCCCACATGAATAATCAAAACATCGGGACAAATACCACCTTGAATCATTCTGTTTAAAGTAGGAAACAACTCATGCCACCTCATAACCCCCTTTCCAATTCCAGGAACAATGAAACAACTGGGAGTCCAAACCCAAATTCAAACCTTTCCCCATTGAAAACTAGTAACGCTCTACCCATTTGGCAAAGTAATGTCCTACGATCCAGATGGATAATTCCGCCGCAGCAGGCCCCGCCACCGCACTTGAAAAGACACATATATGAGGCCAAGAAATTGGCACTATGCTTCCCCTTCCCCGGAGCCCCACGGCCGAATGTATGTTTTAATGCAGTTTGACTTCCAATGTCCTAAACGCATAAACTCTTCCCTTCCCACTCCCCGCTTTGCTGCATCTTTAGTTGCCCCTATGCGAAAAGAATGTGTCCCGAAATGGCTAGGAACCTCCCCAGAAATAACAGAGCTCGTCTCATGATCCATAACACCTTGCCGCCCGCCTTCCTGTGAAAAACTACCCTGTCACCCAGCGCCCTCCCCTTGCCATGATCCCCCCCAAAATGCTGGACATACGTCTTGTCCACCACCGGTCACATGACCACCCACTTCCCCACTCCCCGCTGGTGTGTTTTGGATAGTTTTAGCCGCACTGCCACCCCCTCGTCCCGCAGGTCCACCTCCCCCATTGAACCCCTTGTGCCCCTTTCGCACCCAGCAATTCCGAAACCCGGAATGCCTCGAAGTACATCCAAGACATTAATGTGGAAAACAACACCCCTTCCTCTGCATTTCAGCATATTTGCGGCCGGACCCGGAGGGGGACGGCGGCACGTGGGGCACAGCAAAAGGGAGGGAGCAGGGGAGGACGCCAGGCAGAGAACACGAAGGCGCGCACACGGGTGAAAAAACGCATGGCAGGGTGTCAGTGGGTACAGATGCAGCTATTTTGAGGAAAAAATGGTTTTTAGAGGTCAGAGAATGGGCGCACTGCCAGTATGGAAGCACTATAGGATAAAGTGGAAGGTGGTGCAACTGGGTGAGTAGACAACTATAAGGCGAATATTTTTCTATAAACACCAACATTAACTGTCCTACCAAATACGTAGTATACATTATAGAATGTAAGTGTGGCAAACAATATGTAGGGAGCACTATACGTGCCCTTAAGGACAGAATTTCAGAGCATATGAGAGCAATCATTAAACAAGATCCTAGGTATCCTGTAGCCTTACATGTGGCAGGATGCCAAAATTCCGAAAATGAGAAAGCTGTTTCCTTCTTTGGCATAGATGTAGTTAATTTGGGAGTCAGAGGAGGCAATAGAGAACTGAAATTGAGATGCACAGAGGCCATGTGGATTATGAGAATGTACGCAGTTGGCCTAGGTCTTAACTTCGACTCTGAGCTTCAATTTTTCTTGGGCGACTGAATTTTTGAACAATACTAGTAAATACTAGACTTACATATCTTCTCTGCGCAAACCAGGATGTAACTTTATGATGAATTCTATACAGTGACTTATCTCTATGGAATATGATGTTTGTTATGAAGGTATCCACAGAATATCAGGTTCGCTGTTAATATCTCATCTAACGAAAACTTACTTGCACATATGCGTTGGTAAATTGCAATGTGAATTTTTGTAACATTATATATACCATATGTTGTTATGTTTTCTACTACATGGAACTGAGCTCCCATGCCTCTTTTCCTTCTCCTGTCTTTTTCATTTACTTCTAAATTTAGACCTCTTGGTCCAAGCACAACCATTCAGAGGTATGTGTTGGAATATTTCATATTTAATCACGGTGCACTCATTGTACGCATGATCTCTCACACTACCGTCGAACTAAATATAGCACTTCACTATAAACAGTCTCGGCATAGAATCACAGATTACTATACACAGACCGAACACGATTTGTTGGGGTGTCAATGTGCATGAGTGCTCAATCAATCGCATGGAATGTACACAATACCGGTATATAGCGAATGATGTAACTGAGGGCACCTTAGCACACCAAAGGATGTCTTCCTCAAACCTTCTCAAGGGTATAGACCTATGCATGAAGTTATCTCCCTTGATGCTTGTCTCGGTAGCCGGCCCTAAGTGGTTTAGAGGCTATCATTTGCCATTTACAATTGTATATATTCCCAAGAATAGCCCTTTTTTCTGTATTGTTTCCAGCCCTGAAGATTCGCGAGATGCGATGAAACACGTGTCGGCTGGTTGTTCTCAAATGTGATATATTAAACAAAGACACCAAGACTTTTTTGCCAATATATGTCCATTTATTTGTATCAACTGCTTATCATTTTGTGCATTACTGTTGTTTCTCTGCACTCAATTGTAAATTTGTTTATGGCCACACTGTGACCTTATACTCACTGTGTGTGTGCATAGGGTATGTCTCTTTTCGGTACAGATGCAGCTGCACGCCTCCTCTTTCACGTGCCCAACCTTCCATTAAGCGACTGCCTTATTCTCTCGCCGAAGGTGCATAGCCCCACCATAATTTGCCCATGGAGGCTATGCCCGACAACTTGCCTGCTATAGTTACCTTAGACAAACCTTTGTCAATCATGTACAATATACACTGCAACAGATGCTCCTTCTTTCCCATTGCTCTGCTCGTCACCTTGCAACACATGCCTGGCCTGAAACAAGATATCATGTCCCAAAGTTCTCAGCACAAAAGCCTGCAGCAACTTCAGCACCAGGGCCTCCCTGGCTGATTGTTCGCTCACCACCTGTACTACTGACATGTTTGCCACTTTAAAGATCACCTTCTTGTATGCCAAGTCCCGAGCCTATACTGTCACTGCCACTACCAGTGTAAAGAGTTCCAGAAAGGCAATACTCCTCCCCCCGTTCTCCCTTGCCAGTAGATACCAACGCCTCCTGCCTCTGCCTAGTCAGAATAGATCATGACGTCCCATTCCCATTCCTCCGGCGTTGCCATGGGGATGCATTTGAAATGCTCAAGAAATGTGCGCCACATGCGCAATTCCTCCTTAGCTCCGGCCGACAACCGCAAGTGAGGATGGGGCATTGTCAAACCTGCCAACGACATCCCCAACCTCTTCCAGAAAATCTGCCCTGCCTGCACCACCCTACAGGCAAAATTTAGGTGCTCTAGCAGAACCTGTACCTCCATAACCGTCACCTTCTTTTTGGCCAGCAACCCATCGATCAACATCAGCATGTGCATTTTTTTGTCTATCGCCAGCCGTGCCTCCCTTGCCCCCGAATCCAACTCAATACCAATAAAGGACAGCACTGTACTGGGACCTTGTGTCTTCTCTGGTGCCAGGGGCACTCCCAGGTAACCCATGAGCTCTTGAAAACTTGTCAGTTGCTGCTGACAGCCCGCAGAACCGGGCTGGGCCACCAGGAAAAAGTAATCCAGGTAATGTGTCATGGTCTCTTTACCAGTGCGCCATGAAAAACCCCACTGCAAAAACGAGCTAAAACACTCAAATAGGGCACAGGAGATGGAACATCCCATTTGCAGTGTTTTGTCTACAAGAATGGAACCCTCAAACTGTATGCCCAGCAACTGGTAATTCTCCGGGTGAACTGGCAGTAAGCGAAAGGCTGATTTTATATGGCATTTTGCAATGAGGGCACCAGCCACAACGGCGACAACCAATTCTCGTGCTACATCTAGGCTACATCGTGCTACAGTAGGACACCAAAGTCAACTCAGCTGCTACTAAGTCATTGACGATGCCCCTTCCGGCCAGGAGAGGTGTTGGATCAATCATTATTGCCTGGGGTCCTTCTTTGGCACCACCCCATTGGGGAAAAGATCAGGTCAGCAATGGGGCAACACGCTGTGTACAATTTGCTCGCACTATGTCCCCATGTGTCTTAGCAGATTTCAAATTCTCGGCCCACTTAGCGGACCAGGGACCCTCGTAACCGAGCTGAAAACCCTCCTCAAAACCCTGTCGCAAGAGCTCTGCGTCTTCGGTCCGTGGATAAGACGCCAAACATTGTTCCAAATGGCCCTGGTTAATGGGTGTACAAGCCTTTTCCCAGAGACCCTTGTACTCCCTCTGCCACACCTGCCCCCGCGTTATGCTGCGTGCCCTGATTAGACTGCTGTCACTGCCCGTTAAAACCAATCCCATAGCATTGCACCAAGGGGTGTCTGCCAGAGCACTTCGAGCATTCACGCCTAAACTTGCAGTACTATCTGGCACACGTGCCGTTATTGAAGTCCCAGCATGCCCAACCCGCTCCCTGTGCCAGTTGCTGTGTACCCCCTCCCCACTCAGGTGGGGTGGTTCTGAAAGGGGCGAGAGACCAGTGGCTGCCCACTGGCCGTGTATATAGTCTTCCCAAAGTTCGCCCCTTCCATTGCCTGCTGGTATAAGTTGGTATCTATCCCCCCCCCCCCCCCCCCCCCCCACTTAGCTTCCGTGTCCCAAGCTAACCGCGCCCTGAGCTTCTCATCATAGTGTGACCACGCGTATCCCTCATACGTTACTTGGGCCCTTCTGAACATGTCCATGTATTTGAACCATGCGACTGACCTGCTGGGATATTTTTCTCAGTATACACTGGCGAAGATCAGGAAGGCAGCCGACCGATTCTCGATGGTCATGGCTACCCACAGCCTCTTGGCAAGCTCCAACTCTTCTTCCTTGGACCCCTCTTTTGCCGTAGGCTCCCTATGTATCAGCTTCAGCATATCCACATATTCGCCCTTCCAGATTTTCTCTTTGGTGGCCAGCGTAAGGTGAGCCCCCAAGGGCTTAGTTATCCCCATATAAGGCAGTTTCTTCACTGGGATGTCATGGCTTTCTTTAGTCCCCTCCTTATTCCCCTCTTTGGGCACCCCTTCTGTCCCTTTACCTTCCACGTCTGTGCCTTTCCGGGGCTCCGTCGTCTGATCCTCTTCCTGGCTGTGTGCTGCCGCCCCTTCGCCCTTGACCCCCTGTTTTTGGCGACTCCGGGCCCACGGCGGAATCCTTCACATAAGCACCTTTCCTCAAGCGTACCTCCCCTTCTTCCACCCTCCATGCATCTGTACCCACTGACACCCTGCCATGCGTTTTTTCACCCGTGTGCGCGCCTTCGTGTTCTCTGCCTGGCGTCCTCCCCTGCTCCCTCCCTTTTGCTGGGCCCCACGTGCCGCCGTCCCCCTCCGTGTGCGCCTATACCTTACCTGCCATCAAGGTCGGCGTCCTGACTGGATCCCACCGCCTAACCAGTTGTGAAGGGGGGGTCCGCCACGCTATCCTCCACTGTGCTCCATCTGTCCCGACCTTTCTGCAAAGAACTAGACACAGCGTTAGTGACACCCGTCTTCCCCCTGCCTGCCTTTCGCCTTCTTCCTCTATTATTTCCCCCGCCTCCATGATATCTTCATCATGATCCAACAGCAATGGGCCGTCCTCCGTGGACTCCAGCCCGTGATCCAACAGCAATGGCCCGTCCTCCGTGGACTCCAGCCCGCTCAATCTAGCTCGTTTATTGCCATTGTGGATCAGTTCCCCTGTATCCAAACACTCCTGCTGCTGCACTGCAAGCCTGTCCGTTGGGTCCTGCCTTGTTGTCCTGGACCCCTGTGCCTGTGCCCCTGAGGCCACATCGAACCACCGGTGTTGTGACACTTGAGACTGCTCATCCCTCATACGAAGCACCCCTTCCTGCAAGTCCCTCGCTGGGGTCCGGCTGCCCACACAAGGCATAGCCTGCCCATCCTCTTGGTAGGGTGGAGCCGCATGCAACTCACCCGAGTACCTCACCTGCTGCCCCTGCAAAGGAAAAGTGGAGTCCGAGAAGCCGGGGTTAGCCCTATGTCTGTCCCTGTCACCCCTGGGCACCACTGCCAAAGCCCATCTACTACCGCCCCAGACCCGAGAAACTCGACGAATGGCTGCGCCGGAGTGCCCCCCAGACCCCCCATCCGGCACCCGGAAACCGTCCCGCCCCCCGCCCCCTCCTCCCCCATCACTCCACTCCGACGCACCCACCCGCCTCTTGCCCATGCGGCCCGCCCCGCCCATCGTGCGCTAAGGGACCCCTGCCCCGACTCCCCCTGTACCCCTCCCGACCTCAGGGCCCCCCTTTGCCTAACCCCCTCCTCCTACCACCTCTGCCTGAGCCCCGCTGAGGCCCTCTCCAGCCATTCTCCCAACTCCAGGGACGGCATGGGTCCCCACTGCATCCCGTCCCGCTGTGCTGCTCCGTGGGCCCTGACCAGCCCCTCCCTCCTCCCGTCCCTGCCTCCTGACATGGCGTGGGGCCCTGCATGCCTCCTTCCCTCCCGCCCCAGACCCACACCCCTCCAGCTCTCCCCCTCCCCCAAAACTGAGTCAGGCCGTTTCTGACCCACCTGCCCGGGCCCCCCACCTGCATGGAGCCTGACTACATGCTGCTCCAACACCCCCCACAATCCCCCCTTCCCCCTCACTCTTAATTAACCGGGGGATCCCCGACCACTATCTGGCAGAATGGGGGCGGTCCCCCCATTTAGCTTCTTGCCATATATCGTCCTTCGTTTCGGGGCCCCTCGCCTGGATTCTAGCGCGGGCCGCGAAACTGCACCCCGCCCCGCGCATGGCCGCCTTGGCATTGCGGCCGCGCCCACCTCCATTACCCTGATCTCGACACGGCGGCGAGCACGCCATTACCGCCGCCGCGACCCCACTTGCCGCCCGCATAAGGGGCCTCACCATACCGTCTGCCGTGTCACTCCACCGAAATGGTGGCTGGTGACCTAAAATGGCAGGTTACATATCCCCCCAGCCCAAATGCAGCCCAACAAGCCCAATTGGGCTCTGGGCTGTACCACTGGCCCAAAACCCCTGGGGGAGGCAGGCCTCCCGTTGGTCGCCTCCCCCTCCCCCCCTCCCCCCACCCTCACCCCCCAAAGCCCTATCGTGTGTGCTTATCTGAAAAGGAGCGATAATGTACATCCCACAAAGGGGTGAAGACCTCTGGAACATCTGCAGCGCAGGACGCGCCATCTTTAATACCTCTCTACTAGGTAGCCCACCTATGTGAAATTTGTAGGGTCCCTCCCCGAATCTTCCGGATGGGCTATCATTGTATATTGTCATTGGCCAGTCCTACTCTCTGCTCCATTCAATGCACTGAATGCACCCGGCACGTTTTTGCTAGTAATAACATTTTAAAAAATACACTCCGCAAAGTCAGCAAAGAAGCGTTGAAGAGTTAACAGGGATAACATCCCACACACATTCAGCTGGCAGCCTCGCAGCTTTCAATTATGTAATGAAGCAGTCCGCCCACACGCAGTCTGAACAGGCTGCCGTGTTGTTTCCAGAAAACACCTCATAACATGCTTGCACGCAGTCGCCGAGACTCGTACACTTTCCTTGTGTCTAAGTGCAAAGTCATTTTACTTTCCACACCGTCTTAAATGCCCGCGTTTGTTGTTACTCAATTTAATCCTGCATTTTTAAAGTAACTATCTTAAAGCTTATATATTCCTTTGAAGTTCGAAACACATCTGACTACGACACAACTCAGCAAAGTGTAGAAGCCTTTTTTCAACAGAAAGACCACTTTCACGAGTGTTAACCTACATAACTAACCACGCTAACCACGGAAGGTCGGCTGGTTTTGCCCGCAGAAACCTTTGACTGATGGCCCGTCAAAGCGACTTTGGTCAATGTACGTCGGAATGTCTCGTTTCGGCATCGAGTTGGTGGTCTCCACAAGAAATTTTATTTTTCAATAGCAAACTTTAGGAATTGCTTATTGGAACACAAAAATATATGTGGAAGTAGACAAGTAGACAAGTGGAGTCCCGAAAAGATGTAATTACTATCTGAAACAGACCATGCCTTCATAAAGTGGCACAGCCATTTTTAGGAGAGCTACTATTGGTGCCAGACTGGATCACTGCAGTGGTGTGTCTGTGGAAGTGCTCAAAACACATCTGTCATAATGGAGAAGAGTCAAACCGCGCCTTCTGCGCTTGGAGCAACAGCACTCAGCTGTGCCCACCTCACCCCTAAAGTGTGCATACTTTGCCTAAAAGTTTTTTTACAATACAACAAACCTACTTTGTTTTGTTCCTGTATATCTGGATGTGCGACTCTGCCCCATTGTTGAGGTCACTGGGGCTCTGTTTGATAAAGGTGGACATACATACATTGTCACCGGCGAAGAAGTTGAGAAGAACTTTGAGTACACCTGCCTTCTGAAAGCTAGGTTCCCTCTTTCAGTGTAGTAGTAGTATCAATAATGGACAGTATTTTTGGGCGAAGCCAAAAGCTTATAGGAGGTGCTAATCACCCGAGATAGAGATGAAAATAATTCTGTAAGTACCAGAATGCGGAGTGGCACCTCTTAGCCTTCTGAAAAGACAGGTGTCGATTGCGAATACTGCAACACAGGGCAGCAGTGCCAGCGCCCTGATTAGCTTTCCCACTACCAACATTTCTATGAATGTGATATTGTACTTTCATACTTCATTAAAAGTATAATCTTAAATATTTATTTAAAAATTAAAGCATAATCTCGAACTTCTACTTTCCAAGTTGAATTGATTCCCTTCTGATTACCCAATCACACATATTTGGTTGCAAGCTGAATTGTTTAATTGCTGTCTTTCCCCGTCCCTCCACTAACCGCAATCAGAAATGTGATGTCGGCGGAGCCATCCAAAGTGATCTTTATATTGTATTCTATTTTTATACAGTGCCACTATGTATTTTTATTTACTCCTCATGTATCTCATGTTATTGATGCTGTGATATCTCTGTAAAGTGCTCTGATACCTTTAGGTCTAGTTTTCGCTATATAAAACTCGATAAATGAATACATAATGTACGAATGATGGTGAACACATTGCAGCTTTGTTAGTTCCCTAATCCTGCGGGGTAAAAATTATACCCACAGCCAAGGATCACTGATTTAGGACTGAGTGACGTTTTGTGCGGTTAAGCTGCACAGGTGTGTGAACAACGGAGCCAATTTTATAATGCTCCCCCTGCCAGCCAGTATTCTCCCATTCCCTCCCCATCCCTTTGCATTCACTCCTTTTATCAACTGCCCTACACTAATCCACCTCCCCTGACTCACTGCCGACATTTACCATCTGCCCTGAGCAGGTGGTAAATGTCTGTGTTAAACTCCATGGAAAAGGCCACAAATTCAGGCCCTACAGTTATTTTTGACGCCTTGGGGTTTAACTCCTAATGAGAGTAAATAGATATAAAGCCAATGGTCATAAATGGTAATTCTGGCGTCCTGTAATCCCCGCGCATACTTATTCCTAACTTTTAAACTGCACTTAGGACCATACTTAAGGCGATGGCCAATTTTCCCATATTTAGAAATTCCCCACAAGGCAGGGAGGGTTTTTTGTTGCATTGAGTGCTGCTGCTTGAATGAAGGCACCAAAGCTTTCACAAGAAGGTGCCATGTTTAAGTGCCCGCTTCAGAAAGAAAAAGTTGTATCTAATGTGGCTCCCAAGGTCTTTCTTTTGGTAGCATCGAAATCTGTCAATCCTCTGATTTAAACTAAGAATTCTAACACTGTGTGTTGCTGGCATAACAATGAAACGCCTCTTCTTTCTCAGCCAATAGTTCATGATCAGAATGCTGGTAGACATTAAAGAGTGGTGTGTCCAGCTGGGCCGCCTGCAGAACGTTACATTTTAATAGCTTAGAATGGTTAGTGATTGAACCCTTGGCTATGGCACCATGCATGAAGCCATCATCGGGATAGTTTTTGGAGAGGGGGAGCAAAAAAATAATGTTATTCATGAGCGATGTCATGATCTTCGTCAGTGATCCAATCTTGCCACTCCCATTGCCGATGAATGTGTTGGCAGAATACGGATCTCTGTCAGCGTATAGGATCAACAACAGCAAATCTTAAATCTTTCCAATTTTCTTTACGGAGAGCAATATCCTAGATCTAAAACAGAGTTTCGGGGAGGGGACTTTGATACTTCTGCGTCAATGATCTCTTTTGGTTGAGTCCTTGCAGCAAACATTCCCACCCAACTCCATGACATGGAAGTTTATCCTAGGAAATGGAGAAATCTATATGTATTTAGACTGAGTCGAATAGTGATAGTCTGAATGTGTGTTTTAAGTACAAAATAATGTTCTGCGTATTTTAAGCACTTTCAAACAAAGTAGGTCAATGCCTTTAGAAGACTACCAAACGTTCTCAAAGACTTTGTATATCAGGGGAAACACCTGAAAGTATTAAGTAAACTGTTGAAGGCTCCAAGAGAGAAGTGTGTTCTGGGGTTTCTGAATGTAATCGAATACTGCAGAGCGTCTCCGTTTAGGATTGATGGGGAATCGTCTAGGAGGGAGTCAGATATACTTGAGATGGACATGTTCAGGGCAGTAAATGGGATTTAATCTGGCTAACCAGGAATCATCGTCTTCGTAATATATATTGCAGTCCAATTACAAGTACCCTGTTAGATAGATTGGAAAAGATAGCCATAAGTGTAACATAACAATCCTCCCTTTCCAATTCCCGCCAATCACAATAGTCCAGATGTTCCGCAGCTAGTACAGGCTCAGCTTGTCGAAGGTGTCAAGAAGGAGACTGTAGAATGGAGTCTGATTTGTTCGATATTGGTCAAATAAGATAATTCAAAGTCTGTAAATGCACATTTGGCCTAGTCGAGACTGACAGGTTTCGATGCCATCAAATAAGGCAGCGGGTGAAACCGATTAGGTAAGCAGGTAAAAGGACACTTCACAATGAGAAAAAATACTTGTATCACTCTAGAGAACAATGGGGTGGATCTCAGGCATATATTTGTTGCTTACTTCCTCACTATGAAATGAATTGTGAATCCAGATGGAAAAAGAGACATTGGCAGGGAAATATCACAGGATGAGTGTGAAACCTTGTGGAGAGGTGCATATAAACATAACATCTTAGTACAACACACAGAATCCCCCATAAATCATGACAAGTGGCATTTACCTCCAAACAATTTACACAGAAGCTGTGCATCTGAGTATCTTTATGTTGTGATGGCTGCAGTGGAGTTAGGGCATTTCTGATAGTTGTGTCATCAAATGAGGCACGAGACAGGGTTGCCCACTGTCCCCTGTTCTGTTTGCCATGGTAGTTGAACCCGTGGCTTCCACTATCAGGCAGGAACGATGCCATCAGGTAATAGTTGTAGGTAATGACACCCTCTAAATTTTACTATAGGCCGATTACATGCTCCTGTCGAGGAGCCAGGATAGATGTACAGGGAGAAAGTATGGCGCTGGAGACTTTTGGAGAGATCTCGGAGCAGACAGTAAACTGGGATAAGTCCTTTGGTTACCTTGTGCATGAGGCTGTCGATACTGAAAGGCTCCTGATCTGGGGGATTGTTTTCAATGAATGGGAGCTGCAAACTGTCACCTACTCAGGGGTGCCTGTGTTTAAATCAGAGGAACAGCCTTTGGAGGGGAACATCAGAGCGAAAATATCACCCCTTAGACAGTCTAATAAATTCTAGCTTACCGTCTCGGAATGGGTATAATAGCCCTCGGCAAGTTTGTCTTCTTGCCTAGGCTGCTCTATTTCTTTTCTGCTGTGCCTACATGGAATACAAGAGCAATCTTTCAGAAGCTGGATGGGATGCTTTCAGGGTTAATTTAGGGCCACAATAGATGTAGAGTAGCACTGGCTAAGATGAAACTTCTGGTGGTTAGGCATGGTTTAGCTGTCCTAGATTTAGAGGTGTACTAACTGGCTGCACAACTGCAGTGGGCCGCGAAGTGGAGAGTGGACTATTTTAAGAACACTGGAGTCGGAGGACACTCCACACGACTTCATGGAGACTCTTGTATGTTGTTACTCTCTTCCACTGCCCCTCGGGTGCCGGACGATGATATTTTTACTAATACATTATGTTACATTTTGGTGAGAGGATTACAGAGAACGCGCACTGTACTTCCTTATGTACTGGAGGTCTCTATTCCAACACTGGACTTCCTTCCTCACCAAGGTAATTGGTTGGGTCTAGCGAAAGGGACGATAGGGGGTCTTGAAATGATTGCCTATACGTATGAGGGAGGGATACTGGGAGGATTCCCAAACTTAACCGAGCAATGTCAGCTTCCAGACCAACACTTTTTAATGTATCTGGCAGTATTGGACCCTTCTAAGCCTCCAGTTCATGCACACTTAAAGAGTATATATATATATACACTGGCTAGTAGGGCTAAAGCAATAGCTTTATTGTACAAATCATTACTTTCCCAATCTAAGCTAGATTTCACACCATTGAAGACCAGATGGACTACGGACTTGAGAGCCCCTCTGAGTGATGAAGAGTGGCTCCGTAAAACTCTTGTCCTGGATGTGGTAGTTATGGTGCTGGTCTCTTTCCTATGATGTGAGACTGCCTGACATTAACAAGTTTCTGGGCTAGCCTGGTTCAGGTTCTTAATAGATTAATGGATAGGGATATTTTGAATTCCCCCAATTTCATGCACATTTGGGTTATTCCCTAGGATTGAAAATAATAGACTGACAAGTAGGTTTATAGAATTGGCACTTGCCCTGTCCACGGGGGAAATCCCCATGACCTGTAAAACAGAGCTGGCCCTAGCTGCTTGACATGCTATCATGAAGTTAAACAAGCATTAGAAATGCAATAGGTCTTGCGTTGTTTTTAGTTAGAACTATGGCATTGTGAATGGCAATGTCTATTACCCTTGTGGGATCACTCAATTGCAAACAAAAACACATAAGTAAATGAGCTTTAGCCATCAATGTCCTCTGAAACAGGAGTGGAAAACTTGTGGACCGAAAAACAAAAGGGAACGCGTCGGAAGGATCGGATGCTGAGTCGACCCGAAAAGATTTGAACAACTGACCTCCAGGCATCGACAGCCGCTCCATTAGAGCGGAGGAGCGCCACCCCTGCCAATACCAGCATATAAAATGATAAAAACTTGTTTTAAACCCATTTTATTATCGCTTTATTTGAATCCCCTGGACACGTCCCCAGGACTCTGACGAGTCTTGGGGGCGGGTCCAGGGGATGACACTGCTGATGGGGGAGTGGTGGGAACTCCCTTCACTGTCCATGAGGTGTTTGGCCGGCCGTCTCAGGCCCCAAAGCTTTGTATGTGGTTTATCCTATCTAAAATAAATTCATTTAAGCACCTTGTGTTATTCAAGTGCTCTCTCTCCTGGAAAATAGTACGAAATGCATCCACGAGTAGAACTGCATAGTGAAGTAAACATATTTGTTAGACGAGTTGTAACGATATGCCTGGCAACTTTACGGACCACATTTTTTTTTTAAAAGCACTGGCAAAGCTACTGCTGTAAGTTAAGGAAACAAGCATTGGCATAGCCAGTCGGTCTCGCCAATGGGAGTGCCTAATTACAGAGAAGGCAAAAGAGGTGTTGTCGCAGGGAATCAACCAACTACCATGCAGGCTGTGGACAAAGGATAGCCAATATAATACAATAATTAAAATAATTTTGCATGCCACAACAAACGAGTGCTGTTTTTTTTTTTACTTGGGACCGCTATGAAATATGCAACCTTCAAAATGTTTTTAGTTGAAAGTGTAAACAAGAAGAAGCAGGAATAAAGGGCCAGTGGGGAAGGGTGGTGGGAAAAGAACCAACCGCCAACCACAGCAATACCACTCTAAGCCCAACCACCCCCCCATGGGTGGGCCCAAAAAGTTTTCAAACTGCTCTACACAAGCACACACAGATGCACAACTGACAAAACTGCACCTGACATGCTGCGACCAACAGCCTAAGAGGGATGAAAAATCCAAGTAAACAGAACATGCACGCATGCTACACAAACAGGCAGAATCCAGAATGGGCAGCAGATGTGTAGAAAGGAAACCTGGATGAAGAAAGATGCACTCATTTTTGTTATGCCATCCCCTCAAGTCCCCGACCACCCTCATCCCTTAAAGTTTACAAATATCCGTACACAGTTTGAGATTTCACCTAAACAATACCTTTTGAAACGCTTTTGCAATAACTTTTTTTTGGCTCACATCAGCTGTTGTGGAAGGCTTCCCCTTCATCTCCTATGAACACTGAAATAAATGCGGTTGTAAATGGGTCAGGTTGTCTCAGGCCACAAGATCATTAAGGGCAACAAGAAAGAAACAACGGTTGAATCCCGGTCAAAGGATATTGAGACAACATTCTGTTTGAGTGCAATTTTTAAAGAAGAAGTGATCATGGACAAGCATAGAGCAAGCAGCCATGGGGTGCGGCATGGGATAAGAAAGCAGATGGCGCTTGGAGCGAAATAAAACAGTAGTGCTCCTGAGGAGGGCCCGTAAACCAAGGAAAATAAAGGGGGAAGTGATTGTGGAGAAACACGGGGCATGCAGAGACGGGGCACATGATGGGCTAAGATAAAAAATGGCGCTCAAAACAAATTAAAACCCCAGTGCTCCAGAGGAGGGCTCATAAACAAAGAAAATAAAGGGGAAGTGGAGCAATGAACTGGGGGCAGGGATGACTAAAACAAGCTTGGACGCCACTGGTTGCAATTGAGCCTGCAAGCCCACCCCCCCCCTCTCTGCATTTCCAAAAGACGAGGCAATCTGATCACAGGTGAGGGGCGGGTCACAAGCTAGAGTTCCCCACCCGCTAGTCCTGGGCGCTGATGCGATTTCTTTTAAAATACAACATATGAAGGGGAAGTGAGTTTTTATAACCTATGAATTTCATTAATGAAACCTAGAACTGTAGCAAAAGCTGCAAGTGCAGAAAGATTGCAGGCGCTGTTTCAGTTCATTGTGAGAGCAGGCACTGGACCCTGCAATAGCCCCAAATTCACATTAACAGAGCCAGGAGAAAGAGTAAGTCTGAATGTAAACATAGATCAGGTCGCAAAAGCTGCACCAGAACATGAAAATTAAGAATAATTTCAGGCAATATTGCACCAGCCGGGGACAATTTTGCAGTTGTATTTGAATGGATGAGCAGGGCAAACATTTCATGTTGTACCAGTCGGTCTATACAAATATTAGTTCAAACATACCACTCAGCTGCTTCCCATGGACTTGAACAGGGTCCCCAGCCCTGAAAAAACCCCTCACTCTCCAAACAAGCACGCGAGTGCTAGCGCCATCTGTTTCCAATTAACATGTACGCGATAATTGGAAACAGATGCCATTAATGCTCGCTCCTGAGCACCCTAGGCCAGGGAACAAAGAAGGCTGGCCAATCACCCGCCTTGGACCAATTGCTTGCTGTCTTTTTGAGAATGACGCATGCACAGGCCAATTGCAGGTGTTCTCTAGTGTTTTGAGCTTTGAACACATGCACGAGCATGTGGTCAGAGTTCAAAAGCCCTTACTAAATGCCTCGGAGGGCAGCGCATGCGTGCTGGCTCAGGCGTCAGGCGAGACCTAAAAAGCACTATGATGCAGCCAGCCCTAGTGCTCACTTCCGACAGGGATAGGAAGTGATAGGAGAGGAGTAAGAAACAACAGGGGGGGGGGGGGGAAATCACGACATGACAGAGAAGGGGCATGAGGCAAGCACCAAGAACGGGCAAGGAAGGAGTTACGGGGAGGTGGGACTTTGGGCAAGCAAGGACGCTCGAGGGGGCACAGGGAAAGCATAAACTACACAGGAGCAGGCTTCATCAACTATGGCAGAAGAAAAGAAAATTTGATGCTAGTGCTCTCTTTTT
Organism: Lissotriton vulgaris; assembly: GCF_964263255.1. Taxonomy (NCBI): domain Eukaryota; kingdom Metazoa; phylum Chordata; class Amphibia; order Caudata; family Salamandridae; genus Lissotriton; species Lissotriton vulgaris. Next base: position 1,232,832,950 of record NC_141694.1, on the reverse strand, counting down.
CCTTTTTTATTTTCTGAAAAATTATTCACTACCTTAAAGGCTACTGTTTATGATGACGGATGCTGAAATTATGAGATTCTGTGGCTGTGGTGATTTTCTCATAATTGTGGAATCACCATGCAATCCAATCCATCATCTGCTGCATAATCTGCAAATTAAAAAAAAAATCTAGTTCCAACGGATCTAAAGTTTATAAAAATATGGCGACTCAGGATCCTGTGCACCGGTGCACTTTTTGCAAAGGTTGACTAGTCATCTTTAAGCAGTTTTTTTGGTGAATTTGGGTGTTAAATTGTGGAGGGGAAAGTGGGCCCTGCTGGGACGCAGTTGGCACAAGAAAGTCACACAGGAAGGGTAGGTGCACTTAACATTCTCCTTGGCTGAGAAGTGCCTCAAGTGCATGGGTACAATTCATAGCACAAGATCAAAGACCGAGCTGGTGCCCATGTGAGGAGCATTGTATCAGGTATGAGATATGAGCAGGGAGACTAGGATGGCATCCCTTTACATATGTGAACATGTAAGGCCTCAAAGCCCAGCTCATTAGAGTAACACAGCGTCAGCGCTTTAGGCTTCAAGGCGCTTCTCCATGTAGGGGTAAATTTTGACAGACATTCAACATCTAGAACAGAAGAGAGTGCACAGAGGATGCATCCTTTAGCGAAATAAACCTTTCTACTAAAAGAAGTCCAAGACTGGAGGAGCAGTGTGGGGTGATGAGAAATATTTATTCACCCAAAAGAGGGTGAGTTCATGGGCCACTCTCCCAGCAGACATGGTGGAGGCACACACGGAAAATAAGTTTACACAAGAGCACAAGGGCAGAGGAGTGAAGATGCTGACCTTGTGCTTTGGAGCGCAGCCAAAGATGGGCAGAGGGGGCTAGGGGCCCCCTGTCTGCTGCTAAAGCCCTGGCTTTTCGTGCCCACTGCAACCTCTCACAGAAGAGTGAAAAGACAAGCAAGCCATATACTTAGCTGGACATTTCACGTGCTAAAGGATGGCGTCACGCTGAGTGTAGATGCAGACACAAAAACACACATACATACACACAAAGATATAGGGGTGTGCCCAAACACACAAAACATGCACACATGCAGACACGCCTTCATATACACAGACACTTGTGCGCACACACACAGAAGAGTGCACACACACCGAAACATACACACAGGCAGGTGCACACACATGCAAATAAACACACACTAGAATCTCGAACATATACAGACAAACCCGCACACAAGCAAACACGCCCCCTATGGAATATCTTCCTAGACCAGTTATGAGTAACTGAGCAGCTAATGCCTTTCAGGAAGACACTCAAGACGCACCTGTTGAACATGACTTCCACTCTCCTTTCCCAGTGCACGAAGTGCTTGGATGCCCCTACAATCGAAGCGTTATGTAAGTTTGATGACATTGATTCCACATGCATAACATCCAGGAAAATGCATCTTTTCCTTTCACATTACGAAATGTTCTGGAAATTTCTTTTACACACCATTCTATTGGGACTTCAATGTGATAGGTTAAATTTGGAGGGGATGAAACCGCAAATTAAAGAATACCTCAGATTCTTAAATAAAAAGCAAGTATTGCAGGTAGAATCCGCTGAGAAACAAATTATATTAAAAAACCTTGCTCTATATGGTTTTGCTTTATTGTACGCACTAAAACCCTGCACATGTTCAGCTTATACATGGAGCATGTACCAAGTGAAAGTAAATAAAGAAAAGTAAATAAACGTCAAAGGCAGTCTATTTCATGGAAGCATTTGCCAAGTGTTGTTTGCTCCTGGTGAACATGGGCGCTGCTTCTCGTGCTCCTTCTCTATATTAAGCAGGTGACATTGTCCTCTATGACCTGACTCCCATTGGATGTTTCTGTTTTACAGTACTGTGCAGAGAGAAACAATTGCCTTACAAAACTGATTAAAACTCACGTAATGAGCTGCATAATAAAACATTAGGAAAAAAGGGTGGCACTGTGGTGATATGAAACTTGTAAAGGTAATTATTATTACTTGTGATAACTTATAGTAACTTTGCCCTTGGTGCGGAAGCTCACATTCAGGAAAATATCGGTCGATACTTTGCTTTAAATCAGCATAACAGGAAGTACAAAGGGCATCCGTTCAATCCACCCCAGATAACCTACAAAGCTTAACATTTGCCAGCATTGGCATTTGGCCCTCCACTCTACTTTTTTTGTGCTTTGAATAAAATATTGTCTGGAAACCGCACACATATTGCATTAATATAGCGCTTACTAACCCTAACGAGGCCTCAAAGTGCTTTTTCGGTGAGTAGCAAGCTACTCCGGAACCCATAAAGGATTAGTGTTGAATTAGTATAGTGAAATATTAAAGTAATTTGAGTGGTGGATAGGTTTGTCAGTTATTTGGATTCAGAAGGATAGCGAAGGGATTGAAGAGGGAAAAAGCTTTGCATTTATATAGCGCTTGTTAACCCTTATGGGGTGTTGAAGTGCTTTTTTTGGTGAGTAGCATGTATTGAAGTGAGTCCTGCAGATAAAATGAACACTATCTCTGGAGCTAACGAGACTCAAGTTTGAAGTTTTTATTAATTTAGCACAGTTACTTAAAACCATTGCTATAAAAGTCAGCCTTAGCACATTTATCGTATTAAAAAGACAAAGCTGAAAAACAACTCTCCAGGCTTAATGACCATTACACTTATAAAGGAAACAGTCTTGTAGCTGCCAAAGAAAACATATTACTGTGCTAGACCTAAAATAAAAGATAGATTATGGCAAAGGATGCTAAACCAGGGGACAGAAAAAGTCTGTGATGAGTTTTTGAGGGGGAGGGGGAGGGAACACAGAAACCAAAGAAGGTAAAAAAAGATTGTCCAAAAGTTTCACAAACTTTCTAGACCTTGCAAGTACTTGAGTGTCTGTGGACGTGAAGCACAGGGCCGATGCCTCCCAGCATGTCCTGATGCCCCATTTTAAATACAAAGGTTTTAGGAGAGACCTTCTAGGGGCAGCCAGGGCGGGGCAGCAGCACAAGAGATGCAGCCATGATTCAGAGTGGTAGTTGCACAGTCTGCAAACCCCCCCTCACTTGTTGGAGCCCATCTGTTAAAGGCCGTTGAATGCAGGCCTAGAAGTCGCATAAACATTATGTTCTTCCGTGCCGCTGCATTTTAAATTTTCCTGGAGATAAGATTGCGGTTTCCCGGGAAGATACGAGGAGTTCAAGGGAAGCAAAATGGTAGATGTTTTTACAGCCTGAAGATCCATACGATGGGAAATTAGTTTGACCTGCTTATTGATAAGTTTTTTCCAGACTGAGTATTGAATAGTGTCTGAAAAAAGAGATAAGTTGTCAATCTCTAGCTCTGTTATGGCCTTTACAATCTGAGTGTTCCAAGGGTTACCAGGGCTAGAAGGAGTTTCTTTTAGCAGGGATTTTAAGGTATTATCTCCAGCTTTTAGTGTCCTTATAAAATATTTCAGGGTGTCTGCCTCACAATAGATTGATTGTCTTTGTAAGCCCCGCTCCAAGCGTAGTCTTGCCCGCTGGATGAAACTTGGGAGATGGAAATTTTTTTTAAAGGTGGAGATTTGAGCGTGATTAAGACTAGCAGAGCATGCGCCGGGGAAGGCCTGATGCCCGTAGGTTAGGGCAGGAAGTAGAGTAGCTTTGGTCACCTTCAGAATGGATTCTACGGAGGGGCTGCTCAGGGACAAGTTCAATCGTGTCAGGGAGTATGTAATTGCTCCTGCTCTCTTTTTCAAGGCGGCTAGCTGGGCTGCTGGTCTAGACGTCTCGTTGAACCAGATCCCCAGGTAATTATATTTTAGAGTTGTGTTAATCCTGGCAGGCCCAATATTCCACTTTAAACTTTTCTTATACTTGCATCCACCAAATATCATTACCTTGGTTTTTTCCTGGTTGATTTTGAGGGCGTTGACGGTATTGTATGTGTGAAGCATACTTAAGGCTCTTTGGAGACCCGATTTTGCTTGGTCCATTATTACAATGTCATCAGCATATTGTAATATATGCAGAGTCCTTTTTGCAGGGCCCAATCTTGGCGGAAGAAGATTACTATTCTCCAGGAATGTTCCAAGGTCAGCTGTGTAAAGTTTGAACACGAGAGGGGCAAGAACCCAGCCTTGCTTTAGCCCGTCTTCAATGGCAATTTTTGAAGAGACTGTCTTTGGTCCGGTTTTAATTGGCACCCACGTGTTCTTATGCAGGGAAATGAGTGCTCCTAGAAAGCTCTGCAGGATCCCCCACTTGTTCACCTTTCTCCATAGGATGTTACGAGATATTTTATCAAAGGCCGCACTGTAGTCTATAAAGCAGCAGTAGAGTGGGAGATGTTTTTTTTGTGTTGCTTGTTGACTCAGAATGGCTAGAATTGTAATGTTGTCTATTGTGGAGGCCGATGCCCGAAACCCTGTTTGGCAATAGGGTATGATGTTATTTTCTGCAACCCATTTTTCAAGCGACCTTAGAAGACACCGGGGGTATGCCTTTGCCTCAAGATCTAGTAGGGCGATGAGTTGATAATTGGCCGGTAGCGTGGGGTCTCCTTTCTTAAATATGGGGCACAGAGTCGAGCCTAACCATGAGTCCGGTAGCTGACATGACTTAAACACGTTGTTATATAGGGGAGTCAAGCACTCCGCCCACTCTTCCAGGGCACATTTGAATACTGACGTAAATAATTAATTTACTATCTTAATTTCTATGCAGGTAAGTACTTAATCAATAATAACTCAATCGGAAAGAAAGAAAACAGAGTCCGTGGTGTTAGAGTTCTTAGGGGTTTTATTCCTCAAAAAGGAATGGTCAGGACCATAATATCATGTTCTTCCCACCGCAGGGGTGGAAGAAGGGATAGAGCGCTACATTTTATTGACAGTACATAGCTTATATACTTAATTCATGTCATAGGAAACAGTTATAGTAGGCGTAACAGCTGAGAGAAGACAAGATAACAGTATACACGTGTTACTAGTACGTAATCAGAAGGCGTGGACTAGGCGTGAACTGGAGGTGTGTGCTAGAAACGTCACAGGTAGGTGTCACAAAAGGGGTGGCACTAACAGAAATGTTGCAATGTCAGCAGAAATTGGAAACTTGGATGCGCGCGCAGCTGCATGACGTGTGAATGACGTGAAGCTGGAGGGTGCAGGGGACTTGACATTTACACTGACGGAAAGAGACAGAAGTCTGGCATGTCAGATCAACTTGTACTTCTATCATATCTGATATCTGATGTTTAGGAACCATATTATCTGGACGGAAAGGTCTCTAGGGCAGAAGCTATTCTATACTAACTGTGGATGCGTGTATAAGCGCCTAAGTGTCTGCAGGAGAAGCGTGGGGGCATGGGCCTTCCATGGGAGCATGGTAACAGAGGCTATGAATTACTTGAATTACTTGCACAGAGACAGGCCGGCCCTTTGGCTCTGCAGCTGGGAGGATGTTTACTTAAACTAGTAGGTAGGAATGTATTTTCGAGGAGCAGATCAGATAATTCGAAGGTTAAAGTCAGTCTTGGCAGAAAGCAGGCTGAGCTGAGCGCGAGGGGCCGCGCTGAAAGTAAGTCAGAGTTCACGGGTACAGAGGCAGCCTGGGCAGAGGCCCTTGGAGTCAGAAGCCAGAAAAGAGGCTCGATGGCAGAAATTCAGGGCCTACTTCGCCAAAGCAGAAAAACATGGAAGGCATACTACAAAAAGACGTTGGCATAGCATACTTAGGAACGGACTATTTAATCCATTCAGGGTGGATCTGAAAGAGGACATGTTAACGTTGGACGCAAATGTATTTGCGTCTTCATAACTGACACAGGAGGGAAGTTACATGCACTTTAAGCTGGTACATGGAGTCGGTGGGGTACGCGCTAGGGAACACAACTTGACCATAAAATTTATATTTCCTCATTCCCTCCTTGTTCCCTACGGACCCTTCATGAAATCTCGATCCTCATGAATCGATCAGTTTGTTCTTGCAGCATCATTTGCTCATCTTTCTTTCTTTGACGGTTTGAGAGGAAACTGGAATGTTCAATGCAGGATGTGGCACACAGTCCACAAATCGCTGGCCCGCACTGCAGGCACAGGCAGCAACTGAATACTATGACTAGGCCAATGCCTAGGAAGGATAGGATTTTCCATCCCCAAGCAGTTAACGTTGTCCAGAACCAACCGGACCAAGTCCAGGTGCCTGGATTCTGATGTATCTGATTTGCAATTTGATGGAGACGTGTAATAGCTTGATATACAGATGGTGCGTTTTGTGGTATGAAAACACAGCAACTTGACCCGATGGCCTTACAAGCTCCACCTCTATCTGCCAAGATGACGTCAATAACAAGACGGTTCTGAAGGACAACAACCCGCATAGCGGACTGTTCTTCTGTTAAGTTACCTAGGGCGGAGGCAGTTTCATTCACTACTGCTTCAAGTGTTCTAGTTAATCTGCGTATTAGTTTACTATTTTGAACAGGTCCTAAAAAGAAAAAGAATCCTTTATTAAAATCAGTGTACTGTTCCCATGCCGTTTCTGTGTAGTCGACAAGTGGGATATCTCTTCTGGGTCTATTCTTTACTAGATTTGTATTTCTATGGTAATCAGGGGGAGCTAGGAAAACAGGTGGCAGAAGGAATGCAATATAACAGGTACCATCCCAATCTGGAGGTAGGCGTATGTATGCGGTATGACCACAAACAAAATAGGAATGACTGATAGCTTTAAAGGACGATTTACCATGATCACTGAATTCGACCACAGTAGTGCATTTACTATGACCTAAGTGTACTGAACCTTTCTTCCTGATACATAATTCACCAGTGACTGGTAATACTGACATAACCGGTAGAACTGGTGCGGTTTCGGATTCAACAGTAAGAATCATAAGGCTAATTGTGTAATTACCTAATCCATATACTTCATTTTCTAGATCAGTTCCTATTCGAGTGGGGAGTCCCTCCTTATCAGGGTAACAGACGTCGAGCAGGACTAAGTTCAAGTTTCCCCAAACCCAGCCCCCACCGAAAACAGCAATATCAGGATCTAAGGAATTAATTATTTTAAACCATGCACCACAGGAGCCATTGTGAGTGAACGGGTACGGAAAGAGGGGCAGAGCTCCCTTGTAATTCTGGTAGGGAGGGAGTCGGCCACATATCCAGCAGTCTGTAGCATTGTTAGTCTGATGGGAGTGGTGTAACATACTAATGAATGTGTTGTTGCGCAGCGCAAGTCTGTAAGAGAGTTCGTGTGGAGGTAACTCGCTAAAAGAGTGTTCAGCAGAAACATTGTAAGCAGATTGTCCATTCTTGAAAATAGGGCAATAGATAGGTAGCAGAACGCTTGCAACAATTATCAGAATACTTAGAATAAACATGATTAATAATGTCACTATACAGTGACTACGAAGTGATTTACAATATGCACGTTTTTTGAATCGTCTCTCTCTCTCTCTATCTCGATCTAGGGGATACATGTCAGAAACTATTTAACCGATTCACCTAGGGGAGGACTTAAACAATTAAACTGTCTGACTTGCTAGATCGGAGTTTCGACCTGTACTCCTCTTGGGGAGTTTTTTCTCGTTCGATAACTGTAAAGTCTTTTGGCTCAACACAGTCTTTGGTGGGGGTGGACGAGTCTCGGTCTGGTTTCAGTTCATGGAATTTTTTCACATGACTCGTATGGACCCACCCCTTTCTCCCTTCGATCTTCACGGCGGTCCTCGTGGTGAGAAGGACGGTCTTCGGTGATTTCCAGCGGGGCTCCAGCGGACTCTTCCTATCGAAATTTCGCACCAAGACTAGGTCCCCAGGACGGACATCGTGCGGCTTTATATCAGTGTTGTCAGGGAAAGCTGCGGCAACCTGTGAACGACATGATTGGAGTGCAGACATCAAGGAGGCAAGGTAATCTGTCAACATATTACAATCAACATCAGTGATCTTTTTAGGAATGGGCGTCCCCCACATATTCGGTGGTCTGCCAAAAACCACTTCGTACGGGGATAGCCCTGATCTCGAGTGGGCGACCATTCTCATGTAGAACAGTGCCACGGGCAAGGCGACTATCCAGTCGACCCCTTTCTCCTGACATTTCTTTGCAAGGCGGATCTTTAGTGTCTGGTTATGCCTTTCTACAAGGCCTGCGGCTTCAGGATGTCGGACACAATGAAATTTCCACTGGTATCCTAACAGTAAAGAAACTTGTTTCATTAGCTCGGACGAGAAGGGTTGTCCGTTATCTGAGTACACGACACGAGGCAAACCGTATCGTGGGAAGAATTCACGAACCAGCTGCTTGGCAGTGGTCGGAGCAGTATAGTCTGAGACTGGGTATGCTTCGGTCCAACGGGAAAGTGCACAAACAACTACAAGGACATACTTGAATCCTCGACAACGGTTCATCTGGATATAATCCATTTGGAGGACTTCAAAAGGGTGATCGGGAGGATGAAATCCACCTTGCTCTACAGGGACGCTTTTACCTGGATTGAACTGACAACAGATCATGCAAGTACGCACTTTCTGTTTTGCGGCTGCTCGTAAGTGTTTATTACTCCAGAGATTTTGAAAACTGTCTAACATCGCTTTTTCTCCTAGATGTGCGGGACTATGTGCTGTATTTATCATGACTTGAACCATAGAGTCAGGGAGAAACCATGTAGATTTTCCCTTCGTCATCCAACCTTGATCTGTCTGGATCCCTCCTAGTTCAATCCATCTCTTTATTTCTTCTGAGGTAGCATGTGCCTGAATATCAATTACATCTAGAGCGGGATCCTTGACTGCCATACACTTTGTCGGTACTATTGTTTTTGTCACATCAGCTGTCTGAGTGTGAGTCAATGCTGTATGTTTCGCTGTCTGATCTGCCAGGTCATTACCCTGGGAAACAGAATCTGTGACCTTAGGATGTGCTTTACACTTCATGACAGATATTCCTGAAGGCAGATGTATTGCTTCTAACAGTGCTTGAATGAGGGGACCGTGTTGGATCTTGGCACCGTGGGAGGTCAAAAAACCTCTTTCTTGCCATAACATGCCGAAGTCGTGTACGACTCCGAACGCATAACGGGAATCAGTGTATATGTTGACATTTCTGTTCTTGGCCAGTATACAGGCTCGGGTCAGAGCAATAAGCTCTGCCGCTTGAGCGGACAGTGTGTTAATACGATGTGTTTCTTTTACTTCGGTTTCAGTGGTCACTGCATACGCAGCCACTAATTCTCCTGTACTTGTTCTCATGCATGAACCGTCCACATAAAGTGTCAGGTCTGGATTTGTCAGTGGGACATCTGTTAAATCTCGTCTGGGTTTTGTTACTGCATTAATGATCTCTATACAATCATGCGGGGCTGGATTTGTCACAATTGTAGGTAACAATGTTGCGGGGTTCAGAATGCTGCAGCGTCTGATTTCTATGTGTGGCTGGAATAGCGTTAATTCATAACCTGTCAGTCGTGCTATAGTCAAGTGCTGAGTCTGGGTTCTGTTTAACAGAACCTCTACAGAGTGTGGAACTTGTACTGTTAACTGATGGCCTAAAACAATTGAATCGCTCTGTCTGATGGCTAATGCTGTTGCTGCTACTGACTTCAAGCACGCAGGGAGTGCCTGGGCTACTGAATCCAATGTACTTGAGAAATAAGCGCAAGGCTTATGTGAACCTGCTTGATCTTGAGTGAGGACAGACAATGCTGTACCATCACGTTCTGTAACAAAAAGTGTAAACGGTTTGCTGTAACATGGTGTCGCTAAAACTGGTGCTTGGCATAATGCTTTCTTTAATTCCTCAAAGGCTTGTGTATGCTCCTGAGTCCAAGGGAGGGCAGTCGAAGTCGCTGCCTCCTGTGTCGTTAACTGGATGAGTGGTTTGGCCAGAAATGCATATTGAGGAATCCATTGCCTGCAGTATGAGGTGAGGCCTATGAAGGCCCGCACTTCCTTTTGTGTCTGGGGTTGTGGCATATTCACAATTAACTGAATGCGATCGGGAGTGAGCTGTCTCCCCACTTTGGACAGCAAGTGACCCAAGTACACAACTTGCTGAACACAGAATTGTAGCTTCGAAGGGGACACCTTGTGTCCCTTGTCGGCCAGAAAGTGTAAAACTGTCAGTGATGCTTGTTCACATTCGGGCTCACTTCGTGCGGTGATCAGCAGATCATCGACGTATTGCAGTAAAGCGGTGTTAACTGGCATTGTGATACAATCAAGTTGTCTTTTTAGTGCTTGGCTATAGATGCTGGGGCTTTCTGTGAATCCTTGAGGTGCGCGTGAAAATTTGAAACTGCGTCCATTTAAACTGAATCCGAAGAGATATTGGCTCTCTGGATCAATAGGCACGCTGAAGAAGGCGTTCTTGAGGTCAATTACAGTAAAGAACGTTGCTTCTGAATCAATAGCAGTCAATAGGGATGAGATATCGGGAACCACAGGGTACTGTGGAATAATGCATTTATTCAGTTCTCGAAGATCAATCACCAGCCGATATACTGGCGGTGCATTGGGGTCAGTACGTTTAAGAATCGGAATAATGGGTGAATTACAGATATTGGAGTCGGTCTCTACGACCACTCCTTGTGCTATAAGCTCTTCAATGATTTCCAGTAAAGCCACTACAGCATCGGGTGGTAACTTGTATTGTCTGATTCGGGGTAGTACAACTCCTGTTTTGAGTGTAACACGGTATGGTGTGATATGCATACAACCTACATCAGTTGGGCCTTTTGCCCACAAGTGATCTGGCACATTTTTCAATCTGACATCAAACTCACGTAGAACATAATGACCCTTGAAATCCCGCAGAAAGAGTCTAACTCCCTCCGGGGAACAGCATATTATAGCTCCTAGAGCCTTCAGAGTTTTTATTCCTAACAGGTTTTCTGGGCATGATTTCGTAAGCAACAAGTCTGTAATACGTGATAATGGACCCACAGCCAGGGGAACGGGTTGCGATACCTCATTTACAATAGGCTGTCCGGAAAAACCAAGGGAAACATTCTGTGAGCCTGAGAGGGGTGCCCCTGGGACTTCATCATGGCTGATCGTGGTGCGACTTGCCCCTGTGTCAATTAAAAACTTTCTGTCTTTTCCCAATACGTGACTGTGTACATAAGGACCTTCTTGATCTACAGGAATTTCAATAAGAGGCAAGCCACCTTCCCTCTCTAGGCTGTTTCATGTATATCGGGGGTAATCTGGGTATGCGGACTGGGCATACTGGTACATCTGTTGCGAAACTTGCTGAGACGCGGCAATGGGCTGTGGCTGTGGTACCGCTACTGTCTGTGCTGTGTGTGATGGAGCATGCATAGACTGTGTGTTCTGCATAGGCTGTTCGTTCTGTGAGGTCTGTTGATGCCCATGTTCATGTCTAGGCGGATGCGGTCTTTCTTTAGTTTTACCTGTTGCTATATTATGTTTCAGGACTGGGCATTCATGTACATAATGACCTGGCTGCTTGCAGTAATTGCATGTCCCTTTAACGGGAGTTGTAGTGTGACTTGTCTGGGTCCCACCCTTTCTCTGACCGTCGGCTGGGACCGTCTGGGCTACTAACATTTTCATCTTCGTGTCTTTCATGCGTTTCTGTTCCTGATCCTGTTCTTCTCTAATCCTGTTCTGATGATATTGGAGCATCTGTAACATCTGGGATGGCGTATTTGCCTGCCAAGTACTTTCAACTTTGTACACTCTGTTTTTAACTAATGGTAGGGAGTTCTCGACTAGTTTTGATACAAAAAGATGTGGATATGACTCGCTACTTGGTTTGAGGCCACTATTAATAATGAAACATTTCTCGAATCTTGAATAGAAGTCACTAGTATCTTCATCATGTTTCTGTTTACAGGACGAGATGGCGTCCCAATCTTCCTTTCTTGTTGTCAATAATCTTGGCAGGACCTGTACTATCAAACCGGGTAATGCTTTAGTCTTATCCCCAAGGCCTACCCCTGGGACACGTTTGCTTTCTTCGTCTTCTATTTCTGCCCATACAATCTTTTTATCCCCCACCTCCCATTCTTTTTCCTTTAATTTCTCGTAGATGCCCGTGGGCAACAGCACCTTCAACATTTTCATGATATCCTCATACGTGTAATCCCCCATTAGTAACATGTCTTTAAGCTCTCTGTGAAAACCTGCAGGGTCTTTATCATGACACGGGACTAGTTTCTTCATTTCTAACAGCTCTAATTTAGTCAGAGGCGTGTGAACATACACGCGTTTCAAACGATGATCCTCACCCATAACTGGGTGTACTTCTCGTAAAAGGTTCTGGCTTTCAATGCCACTCCCGCATTGCAGGTGGTACATTTTCCTTTCTGGAGGCGGGGCTGGAACATATTCAGAGCTTACAAAAGTGTTATATTTATGTCGTTGTTCTAGAATTATTTGTATTAACTTGGTACTGAAACCTCTCCATCTATCCATAAGTAGTGCTTCTAATGTTTCGTGTAAGGGACCTGGATCAGAATGTTGGTTTCTGTATTTCGTGAGGAGGTGCTGAATCATGTATACACCTGCTAATTTCTGTTCGTCTGGAGAAAGGTTCAGAAACGTCTGTGCTAAGGTATCATCATTATATATGTCTGCATTTTCGGCCCATAATATGGCTGACCGGGCTAGTTCTTGTTCATCCATAGAATTGAGTACATGGTACCCCATTCTTTCTCGTAGTCTTTTATCAGTCTCCTGGAACTGATGTTCAGAAGAATTCGGATTTGTTAAAGCAGAGAGAAAAACTCTCTTGTTTTCCGGACGGATACCCTTCCTAAGGTAAGTTCCCTTACCTACATACGCTATAGTATCTGTAGTCTTTACTGGTTCTTCCTGTTCTTCTTCCTCCTCGGAGGAAGCTTTTTCTTTCTCTTTTTGGTGTACTGCTATCACTGCTTTTCTTATTTTTCTATACATACTGGCTATGCAAGTCCCCTTGTCATGTTTTCCTTCAGCTATATTTTGACCCCACTTGTTCAGTGCATCTAATTCACTCTGATCTGTTCCAGGCCTGTCTCGTTCTCTTATTAGGCAATTTATAAAAAAACGTAGTATCTGTGCTTGAACGTCAACTTTCTGTTTCTCCATGGCCTCCTTAATACTGTCAGGGTCTTTCCCTGTCTGAACAAACTCATATATTCTATCTAGACGGTCCTTCATTCCTACATAGCATAGCAAGATATCAGTAGCAGATCTTAACCGTAGTGATGCCAATATCATTAGATCGTCTTTTCCGGGTACTGGATCATATCTGCAAACTGAAAGGTTTTCTTTTAATGCGTCAAGGCGGGGTGACCTGAACGTGAGAGGACTCTGCATATCCCTGAGATTGAATCTGTGTGTTAATGGCGGGGTCCGAAGACCCGCGGTCGCACCTCCTGAAGCGGAGGCTTGTGCACTATCTCCCTGTGGAGTCTGTATCTGAACTTGAATTTGTCGTTTAGTTGGATCAGGTAAACGTTGTTTCGGTAGGTCAATTTTGGGTGCGGGAAGTGGCGGGGCTGGCGGAACGGGGGAGGTCTGTCGCGGTACTGGCGGAACATGATCTGGGGGCGGGGTGCCACCCCCGTCCCTGTCAGTAGGCAAGGCACGAACAGGCAGATTGGTGTAAGTCGGTGCTACATCCTCTAGATAAGAATTTAGGAATATGTCTTTAGTAGTCTTATGCATTACTTTAGTTGGGATCAATGGTGACGGTAGGTTTTTCGGTATTTCTGAAATGGCCTCAGGTGAACCCTCGGCCGCAAGATACATACCGTTTACAAGATTATGTTGTGCGCGGTCTATCTGTTCAGTTTTTACTCGGATCCCCTCGGTAACTAGTTCGTTTTCTTGGGCTTTCTCTGATTCTTTAAGTCTATCTTCTCTACGTAATGCTCTTTCAGCACGTTTATGTGATTCCTTACGCCAAAATTCTATGGCGTCTTTCTGAGATTGTCTGGCTTTCTTTTTCCATAGTGCTTCCTCTACCTTCATGATGCACTCGGCATCCCATGTTCCGTTAACGGGCCATCTGTGTCTTTCGTCTAGATGTTTGGTATAGTCAGCCCATAAATCGAGATATAATATGGCATCTATGCCATGCTTATGGTACATAAAGTTACCTGGAGTGTCCCTAGGGGGAATAGGAATTTCTTCCTCCAGTATCCCTTTCCTAGTTCCTATCTGCTTTAACTTGTTAAAAAACGGCATTTTGCTTACTTATTACTGAATGCTCAATCCTTACTACTTAATACTGGATACGGCTAGTTTTACAAGAACCACAATAATGCACATTAAAACGGTCACATTCATACCACGACATTTATCACATGAAAAGACATTTGAGACATAGATGACTACCCCCTATACTGGATGTACTGCTAAACAGTACAGATACACTGGTGTAACAGTGCAGAAATTCAGAAATTCAGAATACTAGATATACTGCTAAACAGTACAGATACACTGCCTAAAAACAGTGCAGACCGGACTTGTGTACCCAAACCCGTCTAGATACGTCCCAGCAATGGTACTCACCGGGAAGCACGGAAACAGAAGGCCTCGGAAAACTCGACTGGACTCGACTCGACACTTCGGAAAACTTCGGAAAACTTCGGAAAAAACTTCGGAAACCTGGTGGGCCTCTTGACACCTCGGACCTTGCTTCTTTCGGCTAGGCTCTGGTCGGGATCCTCCGCACTCCTCACCGCCTCGTCTGGGTACTGATCGCAGTCTTCGTCACCTCCGTGGGTCAGAGGGAGATGCAGGAAATCCTGCCGGTACGCGTAGTTTCCATCTAACTGATGGCAGGGGACATAGCTTGCAACGCACCAACCGGCGCGTGAGGTGGGGGAGGGGTCCCTATTCGGGCGCCAAAATGACGTAAATAATTAATTTACTATCTTAATTTCTATGCAGGTAAGTACTTAATCAATAATAACTCAATCGGAAAGAAAGAAAACAGAGTCCGTGGTGTTAGAGTTCTTAGGGGTTTTATTCCTCAAAAAGGAATGGTCAGGACCATAATATCATGTTCTTCCCACCGCAGGGGTGGAAGAAGGGATAGAGCGCTACATTTTATTGACAGTACATAGCTTATATACTTAATTCATGTCATAGGAAACAGTTATAGTAGGCGTAACAGCTGAGAGAAGACAAGATAACAGTATACACGTGTTACTAGTACGTAATCAGAAGGCGTGGACTAGGCGTGAACTGGAGGTGTGTGCTAGAAACGTCACAGGTAGGTGTCACAAAAGGGGTGGCACTAACAGAAATGTTGCAATGTCAGCAGAAATTGGAAACTTGGATGCGCGCGCAGCTGCATGACGTGTGAATGACGTGAAGCTGGAGGGTGCAGGGGACTTGACATTTACACTGACGGAAAGAGACAGAAGTCTGGCATGTCAGATCAACTTGTACTTCTATCATATCTGATATCTGATGTTTAGGAACCATATTATCTGGACGGAAAGGTCTCTAGGGCAGAAGCTATTCTATACTAACTGTGGATGCGTGTATAAGCGCCTAAGTGTCTGCAGGAGAAGCGTGGGGGCATGGGCCTTCCATGGGAGCATGGTAACAGAGGCTATGAATTACTTGAATTACTTGCACAGAGACAGGCCGGCCCTTTGGCTCTGCAGCTGGGAGGATGTTTACTTAAACTAGTAGGTAGGAATGTATTTTCGAGGAGCAGATCAGATAATTCGAAGGTTAAAGTCAGTCTTGGCAGAAAGCAGGCTGAGCTGAGCGCGAGGGGCCGCGCTGAAAGTAAGTCAGAGTTCACGGGTACAGAGGCAGCCTGGGCAGAGGCCCTTGGAGTCAGAAGCCAGAAAAGAGGCTCGATGGCAGAAATTCAGGGCCTACTTCGCCAAAGCAGAAAAACATGGAAGGCATACTACAAAAAGACGTTGGCATAGCATACTTAGGAACAGACTATTTAATCCATTCAGGGTGGATCTGAAAGAGGACATGTTAACGTTGGACGCAAATGTATTTGCGTCTTCATAACTGACACAGGAGGGAAGTTACATGCACTTTAAGCTGGTACATGGAGTCGGTGGGGTACGCGCTAGGGAACACAACTTGACCATAAAATTTATATTTCCTCAATACCCCAGCAGGTAGACCGTTGGGCCATGGGGCACCGTCGTTCTTCATGGCTCCAAGATATTTTGAGACTTCAGCTACAGTGGTCAGCTCATGCATTTCTATTTGAATGAAATCAACGCGGTCTCTTAATTCAATCACCACGGGGTCTGAGGCGTCATTGCAATATAGCTGAGTCACGTGCAGGGCCCAATCTTCTTCACGAACCGCGCTTCCTCTCATCTTGTTCGTGGAGCGGAGCTTGTTCATGTAACTCCAAAACTGGAACTGTTTGTTGCTTTTTAGCAGGGTGAATATTTTTAGCCACTCATTCTGATCTTTTAGTCTCTTGGCCTCCCATGAAAATTTCTTGAAGGCCTTTCGCAGTGAGGCTACATTATTGGCAGTGTGTGCAGTTCCGATCAATTTGTGCCGGCGCACAGCCCTCCTAAGGGTTTTTCTTTGGGAGGCAAATACTGGATCATAGGTTTGCTTCGGGTGTTGCCCGGGTAATCTATGATGAGCCACAGGGCCCATTAGGAGATCTTGTAATTTAACAATGGCATTGTCCCACCGGTGATGTAAATCTGTGGGAGCAATGTTCCTGAAATTAGGAGTTTCTCCCTTAAGCCAAGTTCCCACCTTGACAGAACCTGATGAGTCCCATTTGATTCTTCTAGCCAGGGTGTGGAGTTCGACCGGCGTTGAGTACCCCACTTCTGTTATTTCAACGGCGACTGGCATTTGCAAGTGCATTGTTACCGTTAGGGGTTTGTGGTCCCTCTCCGAGCGATAGGGAATTTCCATCCTGGCTAGGTTATTTCCCAGAAGCGGTGATAGAAAGATGTAGTCAATAGTTGAGATATTCCTAAACGTTGGCAAGAAATGAGCACCCGGGTGCTGTTCCAGGGTAATATGCTGAGCAGAGCGGAGGTTGTGAATTGTTAGAAAGGTGGTCATCGCTTCTTGCTCTTTGGTTTTCATTGGTGATAGGGCGTTGGTAGCAAGGTCTTTGATGTTAAAGTCCCCTAATAACAGTAGCTCCGTAGACGCAAATTCCAGTAAAAGATCTTCCAGTAGATCTGTTACAATTGATTTTGTGGTTTTCGTTGTTTTATGGTATCAGTTAATTAGGATCATGGAAAAGGACCTGCCTGAAGATGAGAGGCTGGTGATAAGTGCAGTCTGCCCTGTCGTTATATTCCGAAGAATAGGTGTGGCCGTTATCTTACACCTATGCTTGATGAAAATAGAGAGGCCCCCAGAGGGTCTTCCATGTGAGTTGGCCTGGACGGCTGGTTGAAAAAGTTCGTAATAGCCGAATAGAGGCGATGGGGATAAAGACCAGGTTTCCTGGAAACAAATGATGTCGCTTTTGTTCAGAAATACCACGGCTGATTTTGAGGCAAGAATTGACTTAAGCCCGGCCACATTCCAGGACGTGATTGTTAGTTTAAGGTCAGACCGGTTGGCTTCCTTGTTAGGAAGGGCGCTGCTAGGCGGAAATGGTTGGAGGCTCTGGGGCAGGATGCCTGTGGCGGCTATCATTAGCATAGGTGACAGGGCAATTGAGTTTGCAACTTATTAGGCATTGATTGTTGTGGCATGCGATGTTTATAAGATTGTCCGCTTTCAACGCTTTTGGAAGCCAGGCATGGGTAGCACCCCGGGACCCCTTCAGTACGCTAGTGATTTGCTTCATAGGGGCCTGCGGGAGAAGAACGTGGGGATATTTTTGTTGAGTAGGGACCCACATTTCGATGCCCCAATTTTCAAATAGACTGGCTTCCCTGAAAATTGCATTTCTGATGGATTCCTGGGACCATGTTGTAATGGTGGCCTCTGAGCCCCCTTTCCCTGGTATTGAAGAGAACTTGACCGATATAAGGTCTGAGGAAGTGACCCCAGACAGTGCTGGAACACAGTTGAATAAACGGATAAGGTTATTTCTGTTAAGAATGTCATATGGACCCTTATGGTCGTAGTGAGGAAAAATGATGAGTTCTGCTCCATTTTCTGGGTGCTGATGATTCTGACTCCTAGCTATTTCAGTTAGAAGTGCTGGCGCCTTCAGATGTTGGGGACAAGCTTCAAGTGGATAATTGTTCCCCCCGGTTGGGTTGTCATTCCCGGGACTTGTGTCAGTTCGGGCAAAAATGCCTCTGCATGTGCATGGAGGAATCCCAACCGACTTTAGTTGGATCCTCTAGTGGATGACACGCACAGCGGCCTATTGATTTACCCTCTGTCGCACTTTGAAGGTCTGTGTTCAACATTTTTGCCATTCCCTGGCATTTGAGTGCACTATTCCGTGCTTCTGGCGTTGCTGCTGCGGACTGTACAGTGTTGTTCTGACTGCCAAGGCTTTGGTCATGGATAATTGTTCCTATGGTTTCGTTTGGCAGTGATCCATTCGCTGTCGCTGTGGAATATAATTCGATAGCTCTTGTGGCCACAGGTGCTCCCTGTGTTGATAGCCCGGGCTGTTCACTGGAATCCTTTGTACCCACGGGGGTCGTATTTGTCTCGGTGGTTTTTGTTTTGGATTTTGAAGACAGGTTGAAGATGGGGAAGTAAGGGGTGCCCCTTGATTTAATAGCTAGCGTACTGGGTACACGAGACTCAAGTTGAACCTTCACCCTAGCTGCATTGGGTCCCATATGTCCTTGAGGTCGTTTTTTATTTTTTTCATGACCCAGAGAATTTAGCGTTTAGAAAAATGACTTGAGCATAATTTGCTGACAGAAATTAGATATATGCCATTTGACTTAATGCGGAATGTCAGACAAAGAATTCACTAACCCAGTTAACACATAACAAATACTCATAAAAGCATTGGCCTAGCCAATAACCAACGGAAACATATACACAGACACACATGCACATATATACAGATACAAGCGCGTGCACAAACGCACCCACAGACATATACACAGATGTACCAACACACAGACTTATATATAGAAAAACACAGGCCTAGGGATAGCCGCGTAACCGCGGCGGAATTGCTGCCGGGGTGTGGCGGTTTAGCGGAGTGGGCGGGGCTGTGTCGACCAACGGACGTTCGCAGCACTACGGAGGTAGTGCGCGCGATGTCCGTTGGCCGTCAGAAACAGCGAAGGGGTTAAACCGCCTTCACATGAGTAAATATTGTATATTCACAGAAACAAATCTGTTCACTATGAACGAGGCCTCATACACATTTAGCAATGCATCCTCGCAAACACCTCTGCAGAAACAGAAATAGTTCACTGTACCCAGCATAAAGTAACAAGAGAGAAAAAGCAATTTAGAGCTCACATAGAGATTGCATTTCGGGAAAAAGGGCTCTCTGCAATCTGGGGCTGTGCACCAGCAGCTGCTACCCCATCGCACCTTCCATGGGAAAGGGACGTGAATGTGGGACCCGGGTAGAGTAGCCGTCGAGAGAAAATGGGAAATCAAAGCAGTGCGGGCTGTCTGCGGGATACATAGCGGGGTGACTGGGTGGGAATATTACAGCTCAGTAACGGATGTATGACGGTACAACGCGTACCGTTTCAACGCATGCCTTTACAACGCGTCTTTAACAACGCAAGTCGTTACAACAACTTGCGTTGTTGGGCGCGGATAGTAAATAGTATAATTTACTATTCTAACACCAGTCCCCGTGGATAGTAGGTAAGGTGTTGGAATAGTAAATATACTATTCTTTATCCTTTAGCGCCCTCCAGCACAAGTCGTCGTTACGACTTGCGTTGTAAAGGACGCGTCATAAAATCACTGCGGGGTAACATCCGTGTTGAAAAGGATGTTCCCCCTCAGTAACTGCACCCCAGCAATGTTTGTTGTTTGATCTGTACCCCCAATAAGGATCACTTAATTATCTACTCCATGGATAAGCGCTGTACATTTAAAGTGTAAAACAACAAAGATTCTAAAGGCCACTCCTCGACAAATGGAGAAAGAGTATGTGTAAGAGGCTCAGTTGCCATGGGAGGAACCAACCACCCAAAGGTACAAACGGGACAAATTCAACCAATGCACCAATGAAAAGCCAGCATTTCACAACATCACACAAAATAACGAATGGAAGCATTGGGCCTGTCAGAAGCCCTCAGAGGGATTACAGTATGCTACGTAGAGCAGCTGGTACATGCTGCCTCTAGGCTCGGCCTGAAAATAGGCTGTGTGAGGAAACTGCATTAAGGAAAGAGGCCAGTAGGGGTATAAGGCATCCTGATGACACCCAAGCTTGGGGCAATATTCTTGAAGACTTGCCAGTTATTGATGGGGCTGGTAGGCTGCTCCCGCCTCCAGATGACAATGCTGGTGCATGATTAGATACTACCATGTGGGGGTTCCTTTCATAACAACTGACTGTGCTTAATCCACCCGGAACCTATATTCATGTGATTCAAGCCTAATTCTTGTTCATTGAAGTAAGCTTGTGCGTGCCACTGATGTACTGACCCCCCTATTGATGTATCAGAAAGTATTTATTTGACCTCTTTACCCAGCAGGCTTGTTTTAGATATTCATTTTGTTGTTATTTATAATATTGTCATTTCTGTGATACATACTATATATTGTTAAAGAAGCGTCTGTACTATGGGTGAGCAAAGGCAACAGTGACTTTTTGCATTTTCATTGGCAAGATTGGGTATGGGTTTCTGATTCGTGATAAGTGATTAATGATCATTCAGTTGTTAACCAAGATTTGTATAACTTGTCAACGCATGTATGATTTGTCATCAAAATATATTTCACAAAAAATCAAAAAACAAAGCAAGTTACAGAGAATGTTCCCGAAAAATACAGGAGTGGTTGTGGGGGTGCTGTCAACCCCATTCATACCTGTGGGCCTGTCCAGTAGCAGTCATTGATCGAAAAGAGGTGCTGGTCTCTCTAAAATCTTCCATTGGGTTCACATTAGACGTCAACCTATCATTTTGGGACTGCACTCGGTGCGGTGAGGGGAAACTACTCTCAGACTACGCGTTGCAGCCCAACGTGGCGTGTTTGGTGCTGGAAATTGGGAACATTGGGAGATTATGGCTGTAGAGAGGGTGTTTGCACACATTAGGGACAGGGATCATTTCCTAATGGTATTGTGGGCTGTTTTGCAATACATGGAAGAGGCGGATATGGAAACTACCTGCTTGCCCAGATGAGAAGAGATGCCTGTAGGATTTTTGATTCATTGAGAGAGGATCAATCCCTCGAGAGACAGTCCGAAATATGCCAGTCCCGGATGTACACAAACAACATGAATGTATGAATAGGGTAATGCTCATGTGTGTGAAGCCCAGTGCCCTGGATGAGGGGTTTGAGGAGATTGATTGTAGAGTGGGGCATAAAAGTGTTTTTTGTGAGTTTAGTCTATGTTTTGCAAATATGCGTACTGCTGCCCATGGGAGGGGGGTTCAAAGAACAATTCAGGATGGTGACATCACCTTGATTTTAAGGAACCCCCTCATTTTTCGCTATATAATCGTATTATGAAGTTGGCATACAACTCAGTAAAAGTGTTTTGCAAGAAAAATAAAGTAACGTGTCCCTGGAATGGATGTGGTGACGCTTAGAGCGTGGACAAAAAAGTGCGAACCACCTTGAAAAGGCCGGATGAGGGCAGGCAAAAGGTCCCAGAGGCAAGGGTAGAGCACGACAGTGCCAAACCTAAAGGGTTGTGCTAGGGACAGCAAGTCGCACTATTAGGCGAGTCAAGATAGCTTCGGTCCTATTTTTAATTATTATATGTGTTGTTTTTGCGGAATCTGCCCTTCCAGGTTCCAGAGCACTCTACAGGGCGTTGGGAGTGACGTGTTTGGAGGAGGCCTGGGCTAAAACAACGTCTGTACACTAAACATAGTGCAGGCAAACAATGGGATTGTGAGAACCAAGGGTGGAGAATTCTTAGTTAATAGTACCAAGGCAATTACAACTAAAATGTATTTGCCTCATTAGGTACACAGATCTAGAAAGGCTGTACAGTGTGTTGACAAAGCCAGAGTGAAGGAGACATTGAGTTGAAATAGTTTGAGGGTGACAGTACAGAAGGGGTTTGCAGAAACAAAACAAACTTAATGGCAGCAAAAGATGAACAACACCAGAGGCATCTTAGATGGAGCTCCCTATGGAGAAGAGAAGAAAATTGTGCTGATACAAGTTGAGGAACATTATCACAATTAGGAGTAATCCGAAAACCTTTACGAAGGGAACAGTGCAGTGGTAATAGATTTACTCTTAGTGCCTGTGATATGTGATTGAGTGAAAGTGTACATAACCTATGTAGGAGTAATCTATTATTAGTGAGGACAAAAAAGGTCTGGCTGGGCTATCAACTACTCAAGGTAGTGTTTATCAAGGTATTGGAAACAATTAGATAATGACATACAGGTTATGAGAGTAGCATGTTAATAGGAAGGCCTGAGTAAAATGAGTGAAAATAGAAGGGTTCAATAAAATGTGATGAATGGAAGGAAATTAATTGGGTATTGTAGAAAACAGCATGAGGAAGCTTACTCAGGAGGTGTTTGTTGATTGGCACAATGTTTGAATGTATTTGAAGGCAGAGAAAGAGAATAATATGCGATACCTATTTGTAGAGTGCTCTAAATTGTTGGAACATTACCTGAGTGAGATCTGCCCATGGTGCATTTCTTTTTGAAACAAAGGATACAGAGTATTCTTCAGCTTTTGGATCATAGTTTTCATGATCCTCCTGTAGCGTATACCAGAGGAAATAAGAGGCGAACCACCGCAGGGTGCTACGTATTATAAAGTCTGTCTTCCTTCTTTTTTACAACTACCCCTTTTCTGGCCCACAGTGTCCTGCTACTCCTCCTACCCGTGACGGGCTGCCTGCTTCTGTCTTGAGGCAGTCGGACTCCTTCTCTCAGGGTCCTAACGCCAACCCCACACCTCCTTCCCAGAATGAATACCAAGTCAGTCACAGACATCATTATACGATCTCTTAAATCATTCTGCTTGGCGTATGCACCTGACGTCCAGACCGTGAGGTGGTCACTGGTGGACACACAGTTACGCATACTTCCTTCCTCCTGTTCTGTGCAGGCCGGCTGTGGGTCTTCTAGATTGGAGTTTTTATATAGCGCATGGCGACCCAGGGGGACACACAGTGCTGCAACAGACATTGCAGGTCATCAGAAGTTGTAAGGAGAATTAGTACCCGAATAACGTTTTGTATTTTCCTGCTCCTGAACAAGAACAGGCATGCTCTCCCCTCCCATAAGCCAATCACAACGCTGCAATGGCAGCATTGTGATTGGTACGGACAGCGCCCAGCCGGGCGCCTGTAGCGTGGCCATTTTCTCTATGTAGGCTGCTTGCAGCCTACATAGAGAAAATGTAAAGTGCGTGTGACTGGTTTGCTCGTCCCCAGAGGGCTGACAAGTCAAGGCCCACAGCAGTGGGCAAGCCACTCCTTCCCGACGCGCCCTCCCGCCCGCACCCAACTAGTCATACCCTGCCTTCTGCTTTCTCGCAATGCAAGAAGCAGAAACATAAAATGGTATTTAAAATACCATTTGATATTTTTGCTTCTCACACTGCGAGAAAGCAGTGTGGCGACACTCCTCCGCCCTAATGGAGGAGCCGCCCCTGATTGTTGCGCTAAAGAAGATCTAAGAGGTCTCCAGGGTAAGTATGGGAGGCTAGAGGTCTTAACAATGAAGGACCTTTTTTATTGATTGCCCCGTGCATAATGCATAGGGTCTCAAACTGAACTGGTTGCTCCACTGGGAGTCAATTGAGATCTTTAAGAGCCCTCTTGGCAGACTGATGTTTAGGGATATTCATCAGAAGTCGTTGAGCAGCATTCGCAAAGTCTGCAGCCGCTTGACAACATAGCGGGGTGAGCCAAGATACAAGACATTCCCTTGGTCGAGACATTATAAAACCGAGGGTCTGAACAATCACTCTTCTAGCTGTGAAAGGAAGGAGGTTAAGAACCTTACACAGCAGTCTCAAGATGCCATAATAACTGGCAGCAAGCTTTTTGGCCTAATGGTCCACCCAACCACATTCCAAGGCTCTTTATCAAGCTTTTGGGGGTGGGCAGCTTTCTCAGGCAGTCTGGTAGTGGGCTTGTGATGCTGCTGCGGAAATTGTTGCCGTGCACAATCACCTCTATTTTATCATTGTTGAGTTTCGGTTTGCAACTGGCCATCTAATTGGCAACTTCCTGAAGGCTGGGAGTCAAGGGTAACTTGAGCTGGACTTTTTGAAAATTGACATGACCAACGGGGTATCATCGGCGTAGGAAAACAGTGACAATCCAAATGAGTGCACAATGTAGTCAAGGAGGAGCATGTAAAGGTTAAAAAGTGTGGGGCTCAGGGCGGAGCCCTGAGGAAGCCCACAACTAAGGCGAAGGCTAGCTGAGTAAGAAGATTGATCCAAGACCTGGAAGGTTCTGTTCTCCAAAAGGAGGAAAGCCATTTTAGTGATCTGCCTCCGATACATACATTTGAGATTTTCTCAATAAGAGAGAGCGATCTATGGTATCGAAGGCAGCACTGAGATCTAAAAGGATAATGACCGCAGATTGGTCCAGAATAGGGTCATTGCATCTAGATGGTGTCTGTAATGGCTTATGTGCCTTCTTGAAAGGTGACAAATCTTGTGTGATGAACTTGCTCAGCCTTGTGGCTATGACCATTGTTCCCTTCCTCTCTGTTATTTGCAGGGGCTCAATGTCAAAAGGAGTGCCAGATTTTCATCATTGTCTCTATCTAACTACTACCCAGTCTCCTTCTCCCAGTGGTGTGTTTTGTGCTTTTCTCTTGGTATCTGCATAGGCTCTCATTTTTCTTTTCCTTTCTAGCGTCAGTACTTTGTAGCTTGCAAATGTCCACATAGCTTTCCATGAGCCAGTAAGATAATTTTGTGTGGACAGTTTGTCCAAACATTAGCGAGGAAGGGCTCACACCTGTTGTTGAGTGAGGGATGGTTCTGTAGGCTCTTAGGACTTGGCACAGAGCTTGGTTGAGTGTTAACCCTTCCTCTTGGAACCTCTGGATAGTTCTTTTGAGAGTACCCAGGAGTCATTCACCACTCCATTGGCTTGGGGCCACAGCGATACATTTGTGCTTTACTACCAGGTAAGACAGGAACCCTTGAAGTCTTTGCCAATGAAAGGTGGGACATTTTCTGCCTTTAATATTTCCAGGATTCCCCAGGTCACAAACATGTCGGGAAGCACGTTGATGATGTTGTCATGCCCAGTATATAGATGTTCTTGACTGGGGGAAATCAGGAGTGTTCCTCCATGAGGGCAAGTAGGTATTTGCCAACGACAAGGGGTTCAAAGAAGTCGACTGCCACTCGTTCCCACACATTGTCCGGAAGGTCTAACATTGTTTGTGGATGTTGAGTCATTGTTGTAGATAAGCATACGCAGATGTGGCAAGCTTTCATTTTGCTTTCTACTTGCTCGCCCAGTCTCGGGAAACCCACACTTTCTCGTAAGGGGCATTTATTGGCCACAATGCTGCGGTGCCCTTCATGCAGCAGTTCAATGGCTTTCCATCTTAGGCGTGTGAGGAGAACTAATCGTGATCCTCTGGGAATTATTCTTCACTGGTTACAGCGAATTCTTCTTGAATGATGTGGAAACTTTTTAGGTCGTCTGTGTCTCCCTCCATTTTGTGTTTGATGGACCATGTTTGCGTCTATATGTGGCATCTGGCCATGGCTAGTTAGTCATCTTCCTGGGTGACAGTGGCGATATGGGTGATGGAAAATGTGAGGCAAAGTGCTCCATGAAGAATACTTCTCAGCTAACAAAGGTGTCAGCTTAGTCACTTGTAACTTTACTTTTGAGAAGAAATCAACAGTGTGATAATTGTTTACTGTGTTGTGAATGATA
Source organism: Lissotriton vulgaris (assembly GCF_964263255.1). NCBI lineage: Eukaryota > Metazoa > Chordata > Amphibia > Caudata > Salamandridae > Lissotriton > Lissotriton vulgaris. Next base: position 1,232,806,996 of record NC_141694.1, on the reverse strand, counting down.
TCGTAGATGTAGTCCTGAAGTCATAACCCCCATCTCTAAATTCGTGGAGGTATTTTTGCTTTAGGGTTGCCAAAAATGGTGAGTAGGGCTTGATGATCCATGACGATGGTGAAGTGTTTCCTCTAGAGAAAAATGTGGAAGTGTTCACCTGTCCAAACAACTGCAGTGCTTGACTTTTCAGGTTGTGAGTAGGCTTATTCTGTGTCTGTGAGGCTTCTGCTCGAGTGAGCAGCAGTGTGTCTTTGGGTGCGTGGTCAACCACTGTGTTGTGCCAGTATGGTGCCTAGCCCAACAGGGCTGACCTCTACCGTGACTTCTGTGCGGTGCGTTGGGTCAAAGTATGCCATGTCAGTTGCAGTTTCAATTGCTGTTTTTTTGCTGTCTCAGTAACTGAGTTCACATTCTGGGGACCACTGGAAGACTGCATTCTGCGTGGTTTACTTTGTCGGGGTCAGGAGTCATTCCTTCAGCCGAAAAGATGTGACCAAAAAATTTGAGGTGCCTTTCGTGGAACTTACATTTGTTGAAAAAAAACATTTGTTGATGTTGAATGTGAGATCAGCCTCCGTGAGTTTCTGACACACTTGGCAGAGTGCTTTGTCATCTTGTCATCTTGTGGTGCCAAAAACCAGGATGTCGGCACTGTAGTTGATGGTGTTGTGAACTGGCTGTATGATTCGACAAATCATGTCTTGAAAGATTTCAGCAAAAGATGAGATGCCTATATGTATTCTTTTGTATCTAAAGAATCCTAAGTGTGAGGCAAATGTTGTCACATATCTGCAGTTTTCTTCTAGCTTTAGTGGATGGTTACCTTTGTTCAAGTCTAATTTGGAGAAAACTGTGGCGCCATTCTAGTAGGCAATCATGTCAGCTACTTGTAGTCCTGGTCTCTTTTCCGTTCAGTGGCACTATTGAGCTGCCTCATGCCAACGCATATGCGGACATCGCCTGTGAGATTCTTTTTCAGGGCAACTATTATTGGTGAGACCCACAGGCTGGGACCTTTTGAGTGCCCAATAATGTCCAGCCTCAGAAGATTTGTTATTTCATTTTCCACTGGCCTTTGGAAGTGGAAGGCGACCTTTCGATGCATTTGTGCCACCTGGGGAACATCCTCTTTGACGTGGAGCTAGACTTGGGTGTATTTGAGTTTTGCCAGACCTTGAAATAGGGATGGGAATCATTCCGCCATTTCTGGGGTTGTGTGTATGTGATAATTGATGGAGATTGGTCCCATTTATGCAGCAGTCGCAAAACTAAGGAGGCAAGCCACTGACACTTTTTCCCGTAAAACATGAATTGTTGCTTGTCCTGATTTCTTCTTGTGCTGTTGTGCTGTATTGTAGCCACAAAGGATCCACAGCTGTCAAGTGGTTTGGATGCAACCCAAGTGTATACTCGCACAGTCAATGTGGTGAGATCAGATGGCGGCTGGAGTTCCCAGAAGTGCTCCAAAGGCATGATATTGATGGATGTTCCGTTGTCAGTGAGAAAAGGTATGGGGTGGTCGTTGTCTGCAGTGCGATTGGTGATAGCCACCACCCACGTCAAGGTTGACGAGGCCATGCATGTAATGTTTGAAGGCACAGAAACCAAATGTCAGCTGGTTCCGGTGAATCAGTGGGAGAGGTCCTGATGATATTGGAGTTTTGGGTATATTTTAGGTGAGTCCGTCTTATAATTTAGACAGGTGGCTTTAGTGAAGAGGATAACCGATTTGTACATTTTTTCTTTCTAAGCTAAGGAAAGTGGGTAACAGGTAACATTTTGGAATTTTGAAAATTAACAGTATAAGAATAAACAATTATAAAGAAAAATGGAAAAATACAGGCTTCGAAGAGTAAGAAAAAAAGAAAAAAAAAGAAGAGAAAAAAAAAAACCCCAGGAAGAAATACATCATAACATTCCTAAAGCACTCGATATATCTCAACCTAATTGGTCTATGCTGGGTTCAATAGCCATAATCTAACTGGTTCCCAAATTTTCAATCCCTTTACTTTTTTCCTGATACCTTTCCGGCTATAAATGGAAATTTCGAGATTATATGTAGCTAAGAAGCGCATCAGCCACTGTAGAAATGTGGGTGGGTATTGATCCAGCCATGCGGAAGTTAAACAGATTCTTAAGACTGCCATAGCAATATATATGAGTCCCTGCATGGCAATAGGTCTAGTAGCTTTATCTACCCCTTTATCTACCCCTAACACGATTTCTGCTGTGCTGATCTCTATATCAACTTTGAATATTTCCGATAGGAAGTTAGAGACTTCTCGTTTAACATTATCTAAAGTATGACATGTAGCCAACATATGTATCAGATCGGCTTTAGGTCTATTGCATCTGGGGCAGAGAGTCCCCTTCCCCTCTCCCCATTTTGAATTTTTTTTCAGGTGTATAATAAAGGTCGAAAAAAGTTTTGTAGAACTGAGCTTGTAGCTTGGTGGACATTAGAATAGAGCTGGATAATTCGAGTGCTTTGTGGGCTAGATCCTCTGTGATATTGATTCTATTTTGCCAGATATTTGCATGTTTATCAATATCATCTGATAGTGCAGCAATTAGTTCTTTATAAATGTCCCCAATTTTTACCCTAGCTGAACTAACCACAGTGTTAATTGTGGGGATTTTCTTAAAGCAACCATTGGGCCCTCTCTTGATTGTAAAAACTTTAAAAAATCATGCGAATTCAGCCCATATTTAATTTTTAACGATTCAAATGAACAAAAACCCGTTGAATCGTAAAACGAGCCGAGTTACGAAATTCCCAAACTAACCCATCGCCGCATGCAGGAATCCAAAAAAATGTCAGGCATATTGGTATTGTTTTCTATCGGAGTATAAAATGAAAACCTGCCTATCGCCAAATGTTTCCGAACCATGTTCCAAACTGTATAAATACCCTGTATAAATCGTTCTTTTTTTAGATGGCATTCATAGGGTAGTTTCCAGAGATGGTTATTGGCATTGTTACCCAAAATTAATTCCTGTGGGGTTGGAGTCAAGCAAATAGGCGTTGAGTCTTGTTTGGGGATTAACAGTAAACGACTGTATTTGATGGTTGTAGCCCACCAATATAATTTGAAATTAGGGAGGGCTAGGCCACCTCTGTCCCTGGAGTGTGTGATATGTTTGTAGGCTCTTCGTGTTTTTCCATAGCCCCAAACAAAGCGAGATAGCAACCACCCAACCTAACAAAACTCGTGGGGTAGCTATTTTAGCGCGAGGTGGGTGTTTGAGTTTTTCGAGATCAGCTTCAGATCCATCGGGTAGATGGGCCATTACTGAATGTCAATGTATAAGCGGGAAAAAATGTACTGTCTCTTCAATCTATGGCAACGTCACAGACGATCCAACACTGTTACAGTTCCTATCTAATGAATTAGCACACTGGCCTGTTCCTATGATCATGTGTGGGGATATCAATATCAATCTCCCACCAATTTGGCTTTCGGAACTAACATTTAAATATCAAGGCCGGAAACCTAGAACATACAAGGCCTTGGTGGAACTCTGTCATGTTCACGGGCTGGTAGATTGTTGGGAGATGAAAACACCGCAAAACCATGGATATACTTTTTTTCCCACCCCCATCGCAAACTGGCTAGATTGGACTATATGTTCATCTCCAATGTAATTCTATCCAAATGCTCTATAAATAAGCTGTCAAGGGTTTTTTCATACCATAATCCTCTGCTTTTGAGTTTTGATATCGACATTATTAAATCTGATCGCAGTAACTGGACCTTTGAAAGAGCTCTGCTAACCAATGATAAATATTGCACCCATATGGATCAATGGATCCCAGAATTTTTAAGTTTCAACATGGGTAGCGCCCCGCTAGAGGTGGTATGGGACTCATTAAAGGCAGGGATAAAGGGAGAAACGCACAGATTTTCTATTCAAAATAACAAAAAAGCCAAACAAAACTTAAAAGATCTTGAGGAGAATTTGGCCAGGAAAGAAGAAGATCTAATCAGAGTACTTCAAGGGGGGAGCAATATCGATGAGGCAATCAGAGATGTAGCGATAGCAAAAAATCTAATATCTGAAATATTCGTAAAGCAATCCTTAAAGCTACAGCGAATAGGTAAAAAATTTACGAATGGAGCGAACAGGAAGGGCACCAATTAGCCATTAGTGTAAGAGAACAAAATTCTAAAAATACGATTAAAGCCATAAGAGACCCTATTCTGGGTCTAACTCATGATACAAACGACATCAGAGATGCCCTTAGGAGATATTATGCAGAGCTTTATTCTGAAACACATATTAAACAAGATAAAATTGATGAGTATCTAATTTCTGATATAAGGCCCTGCCTATCCAAAGCAGTTGAGGAAACTCTCGCTGAAACACCAGACTGGATAGAAATTTTACTATCCATATGTAGTCTTCCATCAGGCAAGGCATCAGGTCTGGACGGTATCCCCGTGGAATTTTATGTCAGATTTAGTAGCTCACTCAAAGATATCCTAACCCAGTTGTTTATCCAGGTCTTTATGAATGGAAATCCTCCGGCCTCTTGGGCATGTGCAAAAATTATAGTGTTCCCTAAAAAAAATAAAGATCCGACACGATTAGGCACATACCGTCCAATTACCCTAATTAACAATGATTCCAAAATATATTCCAAACTGCTAGCAAGTAGATTGGCACCTCTGATTCATAAAATTGTATCTGCTAGACAACACGGGTTTGTTCCTGTAAGATCAACCACAGACCACGTTCAGAGGGTGATAACTCTCTTTGACATTGCCGAGATAGCAGGAGACCCTATGGGGCAAATTTTATTAGATGCTGAAAAAGCATTCGACAGGGTCTCCTGGCAATATCTATGGTCGGTCATGGCAAAGAGTGGGATCGGGGAGCATTTTATTAAAGCAGTACAGAAAATGTATATTGCTCCCGAAGCGGTCGTTATGATTAATGGGGTCACATTGGATACTATCAAAGTGACAAGAGGCACAAGACAAGGGTGCCCATGTTCTCCCCTACTCTTCGCCATTTACATCGACCCCTTTATCGCAAAGCTAGAAATGAATCCGACCATACTACCCATTAAGACATCGAATGACGCAACTAAAACTCTAGCGTTTGCAGATGATATTGCGATTGTGACATCCGATCCAATTACAACAGCAAGGATAATGGAGGAAGAATCTAAAAAGTTCGGGGAGATTTCTGGATACAAATTAAATCAAACCAAAACCCAGATTGTAATAAATAATAATATCAGTGTGGATGATGCAAGAGTTACTGATAATGCAGTATATCTCGGCATTAATATCACATCCGATCTGAATAAACTAGTGGCCCTGAACCTAGACCCTTTAGTGAAACAGACAAATAAAACCTTATCGAGACTTCACAACCTACATTTAACAATAATCGGAAGATGCTATCTCATTAAAATGTTTTTTTTGCCCAAATTTTTGTACTTATTCCGGGCAATCTGTCTCAACTTTGACTTATCACTCTTTAATGAAAAGGTTTGAATATGTTCTAGCTTGGCAATAACGAGGTCAATATGAGAACCCTTACTGTGAGTGGGTCTATAGTAGTATTTTTCAAGTTTGTTGGCTGTGATGAGAGATGCGAGTTCAGCAGTGGATGTGTCTCAGCCTTTTTCCATCAGATCTTAAAACCAACTATTGGTGTGGTGTTGAAGAGGAGAAAGTAGTTTGAAGTCTTGAGTTCAGTGAGCTCAGTTGAGACGTCACCGTTTCTTCCCATTTGATGAATAAGAAGTTGGCAAACGGATGAGTCAGCTTTGTATGGTGCTCTTGTGATCAAAACCCCACTTCCTGATTTGACAAGTTAGTCTTGTCTAAGGATTGATGAACTGGGTGGAACGAGAATGTCTTAGAAATGGATATTGATAAATGATTCAACCAGTACTCAGTTAATAAAAGCATGTCAAGATCTTTGCCTAATCTGGTAGCTGAGATGTTGGTACAATAAAAAGCTGTGTAGCATAAAGGGCACAAATCAGTCTGGTCTGAGGATGCATTGACAGAGAGGTATACCGGCACACAATTGGAATGGAACAGTTTTCTTTTGCAGGCGTGTGGTTTTCTTGGTCATTTATTTACAGGGGTCGGAAAGGTCTATGTTTCAGGGAAGATATGAACTTCAAAGAAAGGGATGTTTTTTTTTAAAGTGCAGGCTAAGGAGATGTTCAGCATAATGATACGTGTCCCCAAAAAGATGGGTGACTACCAGTCCAGTATCGTTGTTGTAAAGAGATGTAGATAAGGTGTGCCTTATTCCATCATGGAAAGGGCGGTACATGAAAGAGCCTCTCAGGCACTCTTCTAAATAAAAGATGGCATGTGATGACCAAACACCAGGGAAATGATGGGCATTACATCAGCAGTCATAAGGGAAAGGGGTGAGGAGTTTCGCTTAAGGAAAAGTTTAGCTACTGGAGGGACAGCCGCTACATAAATGGTGGGGGTGAGGAACTTCTGTCATCAGTGGTGGGTGGGCATGGAATAACCAGTCACCAGCAGGAAAATGTGTGCATGGTGTACCAGCCACAAGGGTCTGGCTAGGGGTATGGGAATATAGTATTGGGGAAGGGTGACCAGAGTAGGTCAAATGCAAAAGAGGGTGCATACACCAAGTGTAAATGGTAAGTGTGAGAATGTTCCATTCTTGGAAAAATATGAGGGTGAGGGAGTTATGGTCTTGGCAAGGGGGAGCATCAGAGGGCCAGTCAAAATGAAAAGCATCGATCCCGGTTTTCTACCCATAATGGATGACAAAGATCTACCAGACTGCAGATAGTGACTTTGGGCACAAAGCCAAATATATAAACACTTCTATTTAGAAAAACTACCTGGTGAACGTCTCATTTACCTAACGTGCAACTGGCTGTTTTGGTACATCTGTTCATGTTTTCAGTCATTAATTTATCCACTTTGTTCAGACCTGCTTCAACAAAATCTGTGTGTGTTTTCAAAGGGGAAGGTATGTTAGTTAAAAACAAAAGTACAACATTCACATGCAGAAAAACAACTTTAAAAAAATCCTAATTAAAATCAAAACAGTCTTTTTCTGCAAACAATACAGTGTAGGTGTGCATCTTGTAAGTAAACCCTATAGAAACACATCAAAGCTGCAAGAATAGTGGCTGCCTGAAGGTATTCAGTGTAATACATCACTACACTTGAAACTATATTTGTTTTTAGGTCTCGCCTAGACGAAAGCAAAAGCGAAGCTTTTGCTGTCTATGCGAGACAACTTATGTTGCCACTTTTCTGGGAATATTGTGGACATCAGACTGTTACGAGCTTTTTCTGCTGTAGTCAGGCTGTCACGAGCTTCTCCTTTGGAGATTTGACCTCGTGAGCGCGCCTTGACTGCATCTAATGGGCCGTGCGCTTCCTTTAGTCAGTTTCACTTTGTTTCATTTCAAAGTGCAGGCGTCAATGTGTCTGGTAGTTGTTCATGTGGAGTGCCTTCTGAGTTCGTGAGCGCGCCTTGACTGCATCTAATGTGTGTGGCTTTTTTTTTCAACGTGGCCCGGGCGCTTGCTTCAGTCAGTTTCACTTTTAAGGTGCAGGCGTCAATGGGTCTGGTACTTGTTTTATTTCCATTTAATGCTCTTTGGAACAACAATTTTATATTACTTGTGTGTAATACCACTGGCCAGAATTTCAAAGTCTTATATTCACGCAGGTGAACTAATACTATTGTGATTAGGGCCGATTTTTGGAGTCTGACCGTTCAGAGTGCAGAGTGGAGCTTCAGAGTGGAGCTTCAGAGTGGAGCTTCAGAGTGGAGCTTCAGAGTGCAGAGTGGAGCTTCAGAGTGGAGCTTCAGAGTGCAGAGTGGGGCTTCAGAGTGGAGCTTCAGAGTGGAGCTTCAGAGTGGAGCTTCAGAGTGGAGCTTCAGAGTGCAGAGTGGAGCTTCAGAGTGGAGCTTCAGAGTGGAGCTTCAGAGTGGAGCTTCAGAGTGGAGCTTCAGAGTGCAGCTTCAGAGTGCAGCTTCAGAGTGGAGCTTCAGAGTGGAGCTTCAGAGTGGAGCTTCAGAGTGGAGCTTCAGAGTGGAGCTTCAGAGTGCAGATTCAGAGTGGAGCTTCAGAGTGCAGATTCAGAGTGGAGCTTCAGAGTGCAGAGTGGAGCTTCAGAGTGGAGCTTCAGAGTGGAGCTTCAGAGTGGAGCTTCAGAGTGGAGCTTCAGAGTGGAGCTTCAGAGTGCAGAGTGGAGCTTCAGAGTGGAGCTTCAGAGTGCAGAGTGGAGCTTCAGAGTGGAGCTTCAGAGTGGAGCTTCAGAGTGGAGCTTCAGAGTGCAGATTCAGAGTGCAGAGTGGAGCTTCAGAGTGGAGCTTCAGAGTGCAGAGTGGAGCTTCAGAGTGGAGCTTCAGAGTGCAGAGTGGAGCTTCAGAGTGGAGCTTCAGAGTGGAGCTTCAGAGTGGAGCTTCAGAGTGGAGAGTGGAGCTTCAGAGTGGAGCTTCAGAGTGGAGCTTCAGAGTGGAGCTTCAGAGTGGAGCTTCAGAGTGGAGCTTCAGAGTGCAGAGTGGAGCTTCAGAGTGGAGCTTCAGAGTGGAGCTTCAGAGTGGAGCTTCAGAGTGCAGAGTGGAGCTTCAGAGTGGAGCTTCAGAGTGGAGCTTCAGAGTGGAGCTTCAGAGTGCAGAGTGGAGCTTCAGAGTGGAGCTTCAGAGTGGAGCTTCAGAGTGGAGCTTCAGAGTGCAGAGTGGAGCTTCAGAGTGGAGCTTCAGAGTGGAGCTTCAGAGTGCAGAGTGGAGCTTCAGAGTGGAGCTTCAGAGTGGAGCTTCAGAGTGCAGAGTGGAGCTTCAGAGTGGAGCTTCAGAGTGGAGCTTCAGAGTGGAGCTTCAGAGTGCAGAGTGGAGCTTCAGAGTGGAGCTTCAGAGTGCAGAGTGGAGCTTCCGAGTGGAGCTTCCGAGTGGAGCTTCCGAGTGGAGCTTCCGAGTGGAGCTTCCGAGTGGAGCTTCCGAGTGCAGAGTGGAGCTTCAGAGTGCAGAGTGGAGCTTCAGAGTGCAGAGTGGAGCTTCAGAGTGCAGAGTGGAGATTCAGAGTGCAGAGTGGAGATTCAGAGTGGAGATTCAGAGTGCAGAGTGGAGCTTCAGAGTGGAGCTTCAGAGTGGAGCTTCAGAGTGGAGCTTCAGAGTGCAGAGTGGAGCTTCCGAGTGGAGCTTCCGAGTGGAGCTTCCGAGTGGAGCTTCCGAGTGGAGCTTCCGAGTGCAGAGTGGAGCTTCAGAGTGCAGAGTGGAGCTTCAGAGTGCAGAGTGGAGATTCAGAGTGCAGAGTGGAGATTCAGAGTGGAGCTTCAGAGTGCAGAGTGGAGATTCAGAGTGCAGAGTGGAGATTCAGAGTGGAGATTCAGAGTGCAGAGTGGAGCTTCAGAGTGGAGCTTCAGAGTGGAGCTTCAGAGTGGAGCTTCAGAGTGGAGCTTCAGAGTGGAGCTTCAGAGTGCAGATTCAGAGTGGAGAGTGGAGCTTCAGAGTGCAGATTCAGAGTGCAGAGTGGAGCTTCAGAGTGGAGCTTCAGAGTGGAGCTTCAGAGTGGAGCTTCCGAGTGGAGCTTCCGAGTGGAGCTTCCGAGTGGAGCTTCCGAGTGGAGCTTCAGAGTGGAGCTTCAGAGTGCAGAGTGGAGCTTCAGAGTGGAGCTTCAGAGTGGAGCTTCAGAGTGGAGCTTCAGAGTGGAGCTTCAGAGTGCAGAGTGGAGCTTCAGAGTGGAGCTTCAGAGTGGAGCTTCAGAGTGGAGCTTCAGAGTGGAGCTTCAGAGTGGAGCTTCAGAGTGGAGCTTCAGAGTGCAGAGTGGAGCTTCAGAGTGGAGCTTCAGAGTGGAGCTTCAGAGTGGAGCTTCAGAGTGGAGCTTCAGAGTGGAGAGTAGAGCTTCAGAGTGGAGCTTCAGAGTGGAGCTTCAGAGTGGAGCTTCAGAGTGGAGCTTCAGAGTGGAGCTTCAGAGTGCAGAGTGGAGCTTCAGAGTGGAGCTTCAGAGTGGAGCTTCAGAGTGCAGAGTGGAGCTTCAGAGTGCAGAGTGGAGCTTCAGAGTGCAGAGTGGAGCTTCAGAGTGGAGCTTCAGAGTGGAGCTTCAGAGTGGAGCTTCAGAGTGCAGAGTGGAGCTTCAGAGTGCAGAGTGGAGCTTCAGAGTGCAGAGTGGAGCTTCAGAGTGCAGAGTGGAGCTTCAGAGTGCAGAGTGGAGCTTCAGAGTGCAGAGTGGAGCTTCAGAGTGGAGCTTCAGAGTGGAGCTTCAGAGTGGAGCTTCAGAGTGGAGCTTCAGAGTGGAGCTTCAGAGTGGAGCTTCAGAGTGCAGATTCAGAGTGGAGATTCAGAGTGGAGCTTCAGAGTGCAGAGTGGAGCTTCAGAGTGCAGAGTGGAGCTTCAGAGTGCAGAGTGGAGATTCAGAGTGCAGAGTGGAGATTCAGAGTGCAGATTCAGAGTGCAGAGTGGAGCTTCAGAGTGGAGCTTCAGAGTGGAGCTTCAGAGTGGAGCTTCAGAGTGGAGCTTCAGAGTGCAGATTCAGAGTGGAGAGTGGAGCTTCAGAGTGCAGATTCAGAGTGGAGAGTGGAGCTTCAGAGTGCAGATTCAGAGTGCAGAGTGGAGCTTCAGAGTGGAGCTTCAGAGTGGAGCTTCAGAGTGGAGCTTCAGAGTGGAGAGTGGAGATTCAGAGTGGAGATTCAGAGTGGAGAGTGGTGCTTCAGAGTGGAGATTCAGAGTGGAGAGTGGAGCTTCAGAGTTGAGATTCAGAGTGCAGAGTGGAGCTTCAGAGTGCAGAGTGGAGCTTCAGAGTGCAGAGTGGAGATTCAGAGTGCAGAGTGGAGATTCAGAGTGGAGCTTCAGAGTGCAGAGTGGAGATTCAGAGTGGAGCTTCAGAGTGCAGAGTGGAGATTCAGAGTGCAGATTCAGAGTGCAGAGTGCAGATTCAGAGTGGAGCTTCAGAATTCAGATTCAGAGTGGAGCTTCAGAATTCAGATTCAGAGTGGAGCTTCAGAGTGCAGAGTGGAGCTTCAGAGTGCAGATTCAGAGTGGAGCTTCAGAGTTCAGATTCAGAGTGGAGCTTCAGAGTGGAGCTTCAGAGTGGAGCTTCAGAGTGGAGCTTCAGAGTGGAGCTTCAGAGTGCAGAGTGGAGCTTCAGAGTGCAGAGTGGAGCTTCAGAGTGCAGAGTGGAGCTTCAGAGTGCAGAGTGGAGCTTCAGAGTGCAGAGTGGAGCTTCAGAGTGCAGAGTGGAGCTTCAGAATGTAGAGTGGAGCTTCAGAGTGTCAAGAGCAATGCCAATAGCTCTAACTTTAACAAAGGCAAAACCATTGCATTGTAAATGCTTGTTATTTTACCGAATCACATGCTCATGCTGCTGCCTGGTTTGTCTACATGCACACAGGCAGAATCACTCGGTACAAAATGGCTCCTGTTCACTCGTCAGTACGGTCTTGCGCCGCCCCACCTTCCCCCTGCCAAATACATTCATTCCAAATACTGCTTATTTTCATATCAGACTGACTTCTCACATCTGGGATAGCAGGGGCACCTTCCACAGTGATTAGTGCTTCACAAAAAATAATTCTCGGCTAGCGCTCAGAAGCCTTGAAGCTTTGATTGAATGACACTTCAGTTTGATGCCCCGCTCGTTTTTTGATGCTATGCGTTCCAGACACTGATTTTATTAAGACTCACTTGGAGCTCTAAACTGTCACTTGATCTTTCTTTGGGTCATTTCGTTTGCCCGGAAGGACTAAAATATCTGTGAAACCCTCTTCTTTTATAGTTTGAGCATCGTCTTCGTTTAGCAGGATAACATTATACATTTGAAAATACAAATATCCGGGAAGAGCAGAGAGCAAATCTCCGCGATGTTGGGCATTCTTCTATCATAAAGGAAGCGTGTTGGTGGGACCTGTGGCATCTAACGCATCATTTAACCCTATATGCGTGGGCACCTACCACAATAATGTATAGGATGAGTTTGTTCCGTTCCCGTTTTTAATTTGATGTAAAACTCAAATCACTGCACACTCTCTACTACACACTCTCTACTACAGTCACTACTCTCTACTACACACTCCCTACTACAGTCACTACTCTCTACTACACATTCTGCTACACACTCTCTACTACAGTCACTACTCTCTGCTACGCACTCTACTCTCTACTACACTCTACTACACACACTCTACTACACACTCTACTACACACTCTCTACTACAGTCACTACTCTCTGCTACGCACTCTACTCTCTACTACACACTCTACTACACACTCTCTACTACACACTCTCTACTACAGTCGCTACTCTCTACTACACACTGTACTACACACTCTACTACAGTCACTACTCTCTACTACACACTACTACACACTCTCTACTACAGTCACTACTCTCTACTACACACTCACTACACACTCACTACTATAGCCACTACTCTCTTCGACACACTCTATACTAGACACTCTCTACTACACACTATCTACTACAGTCACTACTCTCTACTACACACTGTACTACACACTCTACTACAGTCACTACTCTCTACTACACACTACTACACACTCTCTACTACAGTCACTACTCTCTACTACACACTCTACTACACACTCACTACACACTTACTACTACAGCCACTACTCTCTTCGACACACTCTATACTAGACACTTCAGAGTGGAGCTTCAGAGTGCAGATTCAGAGTGGAGCTTCAGAGTGCAGATTCAGAGTGGAGCTTCAGAGTGCAGAGTGGAGCTTCAGAGTGGAGCTTCAGAGTGGAGCTTCAGAGTGGAGCTTCAGAGTGGAGCTTCAGAGTGGAGCTTCAGAGTGCAGAGTGGAGCTTCAGAGTGGAGCTTCAGAGTGCAGAGTGGAGCTTCAGAGTGGAGCTTCAGAGTGCAGATTCAGAGTGCAGATTCAGAGTGCAGAGTGGAGCTTCAGAGTGGAGCTTCAGAGTGCAGAGTGGAGCTTCAGAGTGGAGCTTCAGAGTGCAGAGTGGAGCTTCAGAGTGGAGCTTCAGAGTGCAGAGTGGAGCTTCAGAGTGGAGCTTCAGAGTGGAGCTTCAGAGTGGAGCTTCAGAGTGGAGAGTGGAGCTTCAGAGTGGAGCTTCAGAGTGGAGCTTCAGAGTGGAGCTTCAGAGTGGAGCTTCAGAGTGGAGCTTCAGAGTGCAGAGTGGAGCTTCAGAGTGGAGCTTCAGAGTGGAGCTTCAGAGTGGAGCTTCAGAGTGCAGAGTGGAGCTTCAGAGTGGAGCTTCAGAGTGGAGCTTCAGAGTGGAGCTTCAGAGTGCAGAGTGGAGCTTCAGAGTGGAGCTTCAGAGTGGAGCTTCAGAGTGGAGCTTCAGAGTGGAGCTTCAGAGTGCAGAGTGGAGCTTCAGAGTGGAGCTTCAGAGTGGAGCTTCAGAGTGCAGAGTGGAGCTTCAGAGTGGAGCTTCAGAGTGGAGCTTCAGAGTGGAGCTTCAGAGTGCAGAGTGGAGCTTCAGAGTGGAGCTTCAGAGTGGAGCTTCAGAGTGGAGCTTCAGAGTGGAGCTTCAGAGTGCAGAGTGGAGCTTCAGAGTGGAGCTTCAGAGTGCAGAGTGGAGCTTCCGAGTGGAGCTTCCGAGTGGAGCTTCCGAGTGGAGCTTCCGAGTGGAGCTTCCGAGTGGAGCTTCCGAGTGCAGAGTGGAGCTTCAGAGTGCAGAGTGGAGCTTCAGAGTGCAGAGTGGAGCTTCAGAGTGCAGAGTGGAGATTCAGAGTGCAGAGTGGAGATTCAGAGTGGAGATTCAGAGTGCAGAGTGGAGCTTCAGAGTGGAGCTTCAGAGTGGAGCTTCAGAGTGGAGCTTCAGAGTGCAGAGTGGAGCTTCCGAGTGGAGCTTCCGAGTGGAGCTTCCGAGTGGAGCTTCCGAGTGGAGCTTCCGAGTGCAGAGTGGAGCTTCAGAGTGCAGAGTGGAGCTTCAGAGTGCAGAGTGGAGCTTCAGAGTGCAGAGTGGAGATTCAGAGTGGAGCTTCAGAGTGCAGAGTGGAGATTCAGAGTGCAGAGTGGAGATTCAGAGTGGAGATTCAGAGTGCAGAGTGGAGCTTCAGAGTGGAGCTTCAGAGTGGAGCTTCAGAGTGCAGATTCAGAGTGGAGAGTGGAGCTTCAGAGTGCAGATTCAGAGTGCAGAGTGGAGCTTCAGAGTGGAGCTTCAGAGTGGAGCTTCAGAGTGGAGCTTCCGAGTGGAGCTTCCGAGTGGAGCTTCCGAGTGGAGCTTCCGAGTGGAGCTTCAGAGTGGAGCTTCAGAGTGCAGAGTGGAGCTTCAGAGTGGAGCTTCAGAGTGGAGCTTCAGAGTGGAGCTTCAGAGTGGAGCTTCAGAGTGCAGAGTGGAGCTTCAGAGTGGAGCTTCAGAGTGGAGCTTCAGAGTGGAGCTTCAGAGTGGAGCTTCAGAGTGGAGCTTCAGAGTGCAGAGTGGAGCTTCAGAGTGGAGCTTCAGAGTGGAGCTTCAGAGTGGAGCTTCAGAGTGGAGCTTCAGAGTGGAGAGTAGAGCTTCAGAGTGGAGCTTCAGAGTGGAGCTTCAGAGTGGAGCTTCAGAGTGGAGCTTCAGAGTGGAGCTTCAGAGTGCAGAGTGGAGCTTCAGAGTGGAGCTTCAGAGTGGAGCTTCAGAGTGCAGAGTGGAGCTTCAGAGTGCAGAGTGGAGCTTCAGAGTGCAGAGTGGAGCTTCAGAGTGGAGCTTCAGAGTGGAGCTTCAGAGTGGAGCTTCAGAGTGCAGAGTGGAGCTTCAGAGTGCAGAGTGGAGCTTCAGAGTGCAGAGTGGAGCTTCAGAGTGCAGAGTGGAGCTTCAGAGTGCAGAGTGGAGCTTCAGAGTGCAGAGTGGAGCTTCAGAGTGGAGCTTCAGAGTGGAGCTTCAGAGTGGAGCTTCAGAGTGGAGCTTCAGAGTGCAGATTCAGAGTGGAGATTCAGAGTGGAGCTTCAGAGTGCAGAGTGGAGCTTCAGAGTGCAGAGTGGAGCTTCAGAGTGCAGAGTGGAGATTCAGAGTGCAGAGTGGAGATTCAGAGTGCAGATTCAGAGTGCAGAGTGGAGCTTCAGAGTGGAGCTTCAGAGTGGAGCTTCAGAGTGGAGCTTCAGAGTGGAGCTTCAGAGTGCAGATTCAGAGTGGAGAGTGGAGCTTCAGAGTGCAGATTCAGAGTGGAGAGTGGAGCTTCAGAGTGCAGATTCAGAGTGCAGAGTGGAGCTTCAGAGTGGAGCTTCAGAGTGGAGCTTCAGAGTGGAGCTTCAGAGTGGAGCTTCAGAGTGGAGCTTCAGAGTGGAGAGTGGAGATTCAGAGTGGAGATTCAGAGTGGAGAGTGGTGCTTCAGAGTGGAGATTCAGAGTGGAGAGTGGAGCTTCAGAGTTGAGATTCAGAGTGCAGAGTGGAGCTTCAGAGTGCAGAGTGGAGCTTCAGAGTGCAGAGTGGAGATTCAGAGTGCAGAGTGGAGATTCAGAGTGGAGCTTCAGAGTGCAGAGTGGAGATTCAGAGTGGAGCTTCAGAGTGCAGAGTGGAGATTCAGAGTGCAGATTCAGAGTGCAGAGTGCAGATTCAGAGTGGAGCTTCAGAATTCAGATTCAGAGTGGAGCTTCAGAATTCAGATTCAGAGTGGAGCTTCAGAGTGCAGAGTGGAGCTTCAGAGTGCAGATTCAGAGTGGAGCTTCAGAGTTCAGATTCAGAGTGGAGCTTCAGAGTGGAGCTTCAGAGTGGAGCTTCAGAGTGGAGCTTCAGAGTGGAGCTTCAGAGTGCAGAGTGGAGCTTCAGAGTGCAGAGTGGAGCTTCAGAGTGCAGAGTGGAGCTTCAGAGTGCAGAGTGGAGCTTCAGAGTGCAGAGTGGAGCTTCAGAGTGCAGAGTGGAGCTTCAGAATGTAGAGTGGAGCTTCAGAGTGTCAAGAGCAATGCCAATAGCTCTAACTTTAACAAAGGCAAAACCATTGCATTGTAAATGCTTGTTATTTTACCGAATCACATGCTCATGCTGCTGCCTGGTTTGTCTACATGCACACAGGCAGAATCACTCGGTACAAAATGGCTCCTGTTCACTCGTCAGTACGGTCTTGCGCCGCCCCACCTTCCCCCTGCCAAATACATTCATTCCAAATACTGCTTATTTTCATATCAGACTGACTTCTCACATCTGGGATAGCAGGGGCACCTTCCACAGTGATTAGTGCTTCACAAAAAATAATTCTCGGCTAGCGCTCAGAAGCCTTGAAGCTTTGATTGAATGACACTTCAGTTTGATGCCCCGCTCGTTTTTTGATGCTATGCGTTCCAGACACTGATTTTATTAAGACTCACTTGGAGCTCTAAACTGTCACTTGATCTTTCTTTGGGTCATTTCGTTTGCCCGGAAGGACTAACATATCTGTGAAACCCTCTTCTTTTATAGTTTGAGCATCGTCTTCGTTTAGCAGGATAACATTATACATTTGAAAATACAAATATCCGGGAAGAGCAGAGAGCAAATCTCCGCGATGTTGGGCATTCTTCTATCATAAAGGAAGCGTGTTGGTGGGACCTGTGGCATCTAACGCATCATTTAACCCTATATGCGTGGGCACCTACCACAATAATGTATAGGATGAGTTTGTTCCGTTCCCGTTTTTAATTTGATGTAAAACTCAAATCACTGCACACTCTCTACTACACACTCTCTACTACAGTCACTACTCTCTACTACACACTCCCTACTACAGTCACTACTCTCTACTACACATTCTGCTACACACTCTCTACTACAGTCACTACTCTCTGCTACGCACTCTACTCTCTACTACACTCTACTACACACACTCTACTACACACTCTACTACACACTCTCTACTACAGTCACTACTCTCTGCTACGCACTCTACTCTCTACTACACACTCTACTACACACTCTCTACTACACACTCTCTACTACAGTCGCTACTCTCTACTACACACTGTACTACACACTCTACTACAGTCACTACTCTCTACTACACACTACTACACACTCTCTACTACAGTCACTACTCTCTACTACACACTCACTACACACTCACTACTACAGCCACTACTCTCTTCGACACACTCTATACTAGACACTCTCTACTACACACTATCTACTACAGTCACTACTCTCTACTACACACTGTACTACACACTCTACTACAGTCACTACTCTCTACTACACACTACTACACACTCTCTACTACAGTCACTCACTACTCTCTACTACACACTCTACTACACACTCACTACACACTCACTACTACAGCCACTACTCTCTTCGACACACTCTATACTAGACACTCTCTACTACACACTATCTACTACAGTCACTACTTACTACACACTCTACTACACACTCTACATTACACACTCTACATTACACACTCTACATTACACACTCTACATTACACACTCTACTACACACTCTCTACTACACACTCTACTACACACTCTACACTGCACACTCTACTACACACTCTACTACACACTCTACTACACACTCTGCTACACACACGCTCTACTACACACTCTACTACACACCCTCTACTACTCTCTACTACTCTACTACACATTCTCTACTACTCTACTACACACTCACTACTTTCTACTACACTCTACTACAGACTCTCCACTCTCTACTCCACACTCTCTACTCCACACTCTCTACTTCAATCTCTCTACCTCAATCTCTCTAATTCAATCTCTCTACCTCAATCTCTCTACCTCAATCTCTCTACTTCAATCTCTCTACTTCACATTCTGTATTACACACTCTCTACTACACACTCACTACTCTCTACTACACACTCTCTACTACACACTCTACTACACTCCCTACTACACATTCTCCTACACACTCTACTACACACTCTACTACACACTCACCACTCTACTACACACTCACCACTCTACTACACACTCACTAGTCTCTACTGCTCACTCTCTACTACACACTCTCTACTACACACTCTCTCTTACACACTCTCTACTACACACTCTCTACTACACACTCACTACTCTCTACTACACACTCACTACTCTCTACTACACACTCACTACTCTCTACTACACACTCTACTACTCACTTACTACTCTCTACTACACACTCTACTACTCACTACTACTCTCTCTACTACTCACTACTACTCTCTCTACTACTCACTCTCTACTACTCACTCTCTACTGCTCATGACAATGCCATTTATTTATCTGTTTCCAAAACCAACACATAAATAAAACATTTGTCATTTACAATGCCAAAAGCGCTAACTTTTGCAAAGGCGAGACCGTTGCATTGTAAATGCTTGTTTATATGGGAGATAACAAACTACACTGTTAAGTAACAGGGATTGGGAATTTCTGATTGTTGGAATGATAATTTGCTATATGTTTTGGCCATTAAATCCATTCAGTTTGCGAGCCCTGGACTAGCAGCCTTCTGCTAGTCAAGTTCCTCTTACTATGTTTTTGATTCTTTGAGAAAAAGGATGGAGTTCCATGTAGTTTTCAGATTCGCAAATAGATTATTAGACTGACTAGATGTGGGAGAGATCTCAGAGAGAACGTGAGGTATCCGGGAAGGCCAAGTTGCCATAGTGACATTATTAAAACTGATGGACCAGACAGTATGGGGGAGGTGGTATCAGCAGATTTCCATCTGTCCCACGCTTGCTTTCTTTGACTAATGCAGGTCATGCTCAAAAGAGTTACCTGAAGGAGCAGGAGAGCCAGCTACTGTGTAGGGAGAACGTACATATTCACTGGTTAACAGTGAGACCTAGGAAGGCGATTCCATTCAATCTTCTCAAATCTCTCAGGCAGCTTTCATCATCTCAACTGCCGGTTAGCCACCCTGCCTCACTCAAAATGCCCACTATCATCTGCAAGCTAATAACTGACACAGTAAGTGGTGACTGTTAGTCTTTGAGATTGGTGGGGCATGATAATAACCGAAAATTCCAGCAAGCAAACAATTCCAACATCTTCTCGAAGGTTTAGCGGATCTCCCCAGACAAATTGTTTTAAGAAGTGGGGCCAAAGAATGCATTTTAAAGCACAGTGTACCTACAAATTGGCTGTAGCCTGGCGCTCCCGAAGAGTTGACCCTAGATTTTCAAAATGTGCATTGGATAACTCCATATGTCAGTTATTACCACTCGTGTGCCAGTGCCAGAATGTTGCCATTACCTATTGGTGGCATCCTTATACAGTGGGAAACCCATATTTCAAACATTACCTCTAGAATGTGACGGAAAGTGTTTTGTCATGTTTACCTCCTGCCCTTCTCCATCCAACATGCCATGGTTGTTGTCCCTTATGCCAAGACGTGCCTCCAACATACCAGAGCAACCATTTGGCCATGGGTAATGCACATGCCAAAAATCACTTCCACTATGTCAGCTACATCATTTGCCATGGGCACCGAATATTTAAAGAATTACCTCCATTATGCCAGCTCCAGCATTTTGCCATGGCTCCACATATGCTGTGAATTATTTCCAATATGCCAGCTTCAACATACTGCTGTCTGTACCCCGCTTACCTACTTACTTATTTACTTTACTTATTTTATTTATTTTTATTATATTTGATTTGATTCTCCACTGAGAACCACAAATATTAGATATACATTATTCAAAAACAGTTTTGTTTAAAAGTTTCATTCTAATACAAATTTAAAAGTGGTTTTAAAAATGTGTAAAAATTGTAACATACAAATTCGTTTGGCGGAGCTTTACATAAAATAATCAGTTCCTGTACTGAGTTGATTCTGCATTTGGAATAAATTGGTTGTAAAAATCTTTTCTTTGCCTTTACCACTATCGCATTTGGGCAGGTAGACAATAAATGCTCCAAGTCCTGCTCTCCGCCATTACACAAATTACAAATAAGACTTTCTTATAGGTACCACCTAGATGTAATGGTTTTTACAGGAAGTATTACGAGTCGGAGCAAAACAATCGATCTCCTGACCCCATGGTTTAGGTTAAAATTAATATACTGCTGAGGTTTCTTATACTCTATAGATTCAGTAATATTTTTATATAAAGACAATTTAAAACAATGCTGAGAGTCAAGGTCAAAACTTAGTCTTGGGGTAAAGTGCTTTAAGAAAAGTTTCAGCTGGGCAGGAGTCCAAGATAGTAACAGCTTGATGTTAACCTCTGATAACTTGAAAGCAGATAGGACATTCCTTGAAAATACATGCTTTGATGATTCACATTCAAATGTTTCTATTTTTAGCAGGGATCGGAGCGTTCCTCATTTCGCATGGAGGAGATTATACGCCCACCTGATGATATTGGCGATTCCTCAGGCATAGGAGCTCGTTAATGAAAACTCAAGGCGGAGAACTTGCTCTGGTACCGCCTGGGGCAACTTCGTTAATTTCCGTAGGATCTTTCCTTCTTTTAAGTCTAAAAAGCTCCATTGGCTTATTGGTATATATTCCAGCGCATATGACAGTACTGGTGAAACCTTGTCACTATATACCTTAAGCATAGCAGAGAAATGTCTTTGTCCAGATGCAGCATATAACGGTAAAAGTGCTCCCACATGCACATCAGATTTCCGGGTCAAATTCAGAGTATGGGGCTTATTTTGTAAAGACTTGGTGAAGATTCTTCCTAAGTAGGTACATTCATTTACCATTTCACTGTTTTTCCCCCTAGGGACCAGATGAATTTAGTGCTCCTTTTCCTTCCAGAGAACGGTACTGTTTTTGTTTTCGAGATGTTCGGTATTAGGTAATTTTCCTCTGTATAGTTGTGAAGTGCCTGAAGGCTTCTTTGCAGACCAAATGGGGTTAGATCTAAAATAATACCATCTGCATACAGCAAAGTATGTATTTTGTGGGAAGCAATTTTTGGTGGGAAGTTGCATATCTGCTGAAAACATTGAGGCAAGTCGCTGAGATAAAGGGAAAACAATAAAGGAGCGAGAAGGCATCCTTGCCTAAGGCCATTTGGTGTCAGGATAGGACTAGTAAGACCCTTTTCCCTCCCCATTTGAACCTGGCACCAGGTGTCTGTATGTAGTGATGATAATATATGCCTAGTTTTCTCCAGAGTGTTGCTCTGTCCACTCTATCGAATGCAGTGGAAAAGTCAATAAAAGCAGCATATACAACCTGAGATTTTAGTGTAACGTATTTATCTAAGATGGTTTGCAGGACAGCGATATTGTCGGTGACTGAATGCTTTGGTCTAAATCCAGCCTGGTATAGGGGAATTAGTCCAGATGAAAAGGCCCAGTCCTTAAGATGATCTAATACTGTTGCTGTAAAGACCTTTCCTATTGCGTCCAGGAGGGCTATCTGTCTATAATTGCCAGGATGCAGCCTTGTACCCTTTTTATGTATGGGTATTATAATGCTCCCCTTCTAAGATTTGGGGATGTCCCCAGTAATGAAAATGTAGTTGAAAAGGGGGGATAACATCTTACTCCATTCCTTGGGGTTGCATTGGAGGACCTTAATCGGAATTTGGTCCGGACCTGTTGCTCCTGTTGTTCTCGCCTTTCTTATATGTAGCTCAATAGAAAATGGACTGGAAACTTACCTACATCACGCTAGAACCAGCATTTTGCCACTGGTGTCTGATATTCTAAGAATGAGCTTGAATGTACCAGTGCCCACATTTTGACTAGGTTCAACAGATGCCAAGAAGTAACTCAACATGCCAGCTACAACTTTTTTTGGGGGGTACCCATGTTTCAAGAATTACCTCCAATGGCTGGCGGAAGACTTGCAAGCATAACACACACACACAAACACACACACACATTCCTCACTAACATTCATTCATTCTCACTCACTCTCCAGGTCACTCTCTCACTCACTTTTGCTCACTGCTACTTTTTTTCATTCTAAATCTCACAATCTCACTTTCAGTATCATTGATTCTCACCCACTCTTATTTTCGCTCATTTTTAAACAGCTCACTCATTTTCACAAATGTGCGCATTATCAAATATTCTAATGTACATTCACAAACTCATACTCATCCTTACTTACTTTCACTCCCTCACACTCGTTAATTCTCACTCACATGCAATCACTTACTCACGGTCACAGCCTCACTCTCACGCATTCTCATTCACTCTGTATCACTCATTCTCACCATTTCATTCCATTTTCTATTGCACACACACACACACATATGTTGTCTTACATTTACTTACACTCCCTCACTCTTTCCCACTTATTCTGACTTGCGCATTATAACTCACAGTTTCGCTCACTCTCATTCTCCAATCACTCATTCTCACTCACACTTACCCACATGCAAACACTCACTCATGTTCAGTTTCACAAAGACACCCCCACTCTCTTACACTCATTCATTCTTACTCACACTCACTGTACCACTCATTCATTTGCACCCACTAACACAGCCCCACTTACTTACACTCACTCATTCTTACTCACACTCACTGTAACGCTCATTCATTAGCACCCACTCTTTTACTCACACTCAGTCTCACACTCACTGATCCGCCCTTATTCTCACACACTCTTACTCATTCTCACTCAGAGTTTCACTTACTCACTTTCCTGTCATTTACTCACTTTCACTCACATGCATACTATTATGCATGCTTACTTACTTTCACTCACACATACTGTTTCAGGCTCATTCATTCTAACTCACTCTCACTCCCACTCCCACGCACTTCCTCTTATTCTCCCTCACTCTCAGTCTGAAAGTCGTACTCTCACTTCATCGCATATATTCGCACTTATTCTGACTCACTCCGAGATTCACTCACTTCAATTTCCATTTGCATCCATTCACTCACACCTACACACCGACACATAACCAGACATTCACATGCTCCCATACACTCAGACACACACATATACACTCTCATGCACACATTTAACAGATGTTTTCCACTTGCCTGGCTTCAGCTGCCCATACTGCTCCAACTCAGCTCCTCAGCTTCTGGTGTTTGGACCCTCAGGCAGACACACAGCTCCCTCCGTCCACAGGCTCTGAGGCAGAAACTGAAAGTTGATGTTTATGTGGTGAATATGCTAGTTACCGGGCAGACTAACTTCACATCAGAGACTTCCATTTTTAGCTTCTTCCTCACCCTCTCCCATCATACCACAGGGTGGGTGGGATCATTGAGCCTCCTGACCTCACACCAACCTGTGCAAAGATGGGAGAGGAGAAGACTGGCAGTGCAGCTTGACCCCTTGCATTGAGGGTTGACTTTTTACAAATATGTCAGTAGTGAATGAAAGGGAAATATTCACCGCTGGTATAATAAAATAATGGCAGAAAGCACAGAGGGCAGTGTCTGAACACTCACAATGGTGAGCTGCCACTTTACATAGTCACTGAATTATCTGAGTTTATCCCCTTATCCACTCCAAAGATGCTCCCTTTCTTCCGCCCACATATACTTCCCCAAACCGGCTACACATTTTTGAAACCATATACATTTCTGATTTTTATTAAAAATGTATGCTAAATCTACCAAAAGTGTCATCTACTACTTGAATTTTTTGAACAACAATATTATAGTATCAGAAGGAAAGTGTTGCAAGAATAAGTCTGAAGCATATCTTAATTTGTTTAGGTTCCTGAACCGGTTTTTAATCGGATCCCTGATTTTTAAATTTCCTGCTGACATTAAATGACCATTAGGGTAGTGCATTGTATGTGCTAAGTTATCATGGCTGACCATGACGCCATCTCAGGGCACGCATAGGTCTTTGTTCTCTAGACTATATGTGCATGAAAACATTTTTTTTATCGAATGAATTTCAGAATATGAATTAATTGATATCTTTTTAGACCTGGTTATTATTATATTCTGACTGGCTTTTTAGTGTTTCTATGTACTGTATAGTATTTGTACTTTTATGACCTGGAGACCGAAATAAAGTTTTATGATGAATATAGTATACTCTCACAAGTTACAATGGCATTCTCATTGCCATAGTAAACCCCAGATTAGATTACTAGAATGCCTAGGAACTACCTAGAATTTGATATTTTACAATAGAAAAATCACCTCACCGGGAGAGAAAAAAACAACGCTGGCCTCTAGTTGATATATGGATTAAATACATATGTCCCTGCATGATATTTAAATGCAAGTCAAGCAACATTCCTCTTTGTCTCTGTTAAAAGTCACAGTATGCAGTGCCACTAGAACGCTGTGCTCACGCAGAGTGGGTCTCTTGGTTCAAATTATGAATTGGAAAATTTGTATTTACGCTGGTGACATTTTTACAATTCTTGAAATTTTGGATAGCACATTTGCGCATAATTTTAGTCCCTCTGAGATTGGTGCACACACAAAATATCTCAGAGACATTTGCTCCTTGTAATAGTCTCCTGCCGGTATCTCGCTTGACTAATATTAAAACAAGGTAAGCCCATGTGCGAAGAAAGCCACCAAAGATACCAGCAAACCACATTTCATGCTAAAAGTATAATCTTTGGTAATTTCACGAAATTCCCAGCAAATTTTGCGAAAAAAAGGCCACTGTTTTGCACACCGCTTGTTCAGATTCCTGATAAACTGTCCACCACAATGAATGATGGATTGAGGAGAGTGTACTGGTGGAAAAACATCCGGTATATTTTAGAATCCAGCTTCAAACATTTCCAGGAAAAAATAAAGACACATATTCTTTAGGCTCTGACTGCCCTAGCAATATTGGGAATAGTCAGCTTTAGAGACACTTCATATTACGCGCCTTATATATGTCCTGATCATGAGAATAAAATAATAATAATAATAAAAATAATTAGAAAAATTATGAGAATGATAATAATAACAATACTAATGGGTATTATTATTATTATTATTATCAGTATTATATTATTATCATCATCAGGCATTGCTTTTAATAGTTACTAATAATATTAATAGTAAAAATTATAACAATTATTGTAACTATTATTCAGTGGAGGGCAGTAAGTTTAGGAAGTAGGGGCAGACGGGAAACACATGCACACACACATTCACAGTCATGCATGCACACACAAACAAACCCATCTATTCACAACACTCATTACCAATCATCCATACATACATGCACAGCACCCTTGCACGAAATATTAATTTGAAACAAAACACATACTTGCCTGCAGCCCTTCCTCAGATGTCCTAGGATGCTTGGGACTAAGGTCAGCCAATGAGGGAAGGCAGCAGGCCCAACCTCGTCAGAGAGTGGGATGGGGTTAGTGAGACTGCTGACCCCACCCAAGTTCTTTCTTCAGTTGTATGTATATCAGCTGGATAGGAGCAAGATTGTCCCGAGCCAGCGGAATGAGCATCTTCTATCGAGGATTGTTTCTTCAGGTGCTTTCAGTCTCCTCTGGGCTTGGAGAGAACTCACTCCACTTAGCTCTGCACAACTAACTGTTTCTGTCTGCAAGGATGATACTCCACCTCTGTGTGTTTCTTCGGAAGTGAATAAAGTCACCAATGCTTCCTTATTTGAATCATCCTGGAACTTGCTCCACACTCCTGTGAGTAACTTGGTCAAGGGTAAAATGAGAACTTGCTGACCTGGACATTTCAAACTGAATGTGCTTTATCCTTAAGTCCTCGCATTGGGGCAAGAGTGGTTGGTTCTGAAAGGGCATACTCATTACACCAGTTTCTGCCACACACACATAGAATGCATTCATCTTTGGACTTTTTAGGCAAACCAAAAACAATATGGACCGTACCATCTCACTTCCTGATTGTAAAGTTGAAGAATGTGAGGGGCAGGTGAATGGACGACACAGCTCCTCATCTACATACAAGGAAGATGATAGCAATCGCATCCTTGTTCAACATCCTCACTGGCCAGTGGTGTGTGTAGCTTTGTATCCGATGCCCTTAAATTCAAGCTCACAACCTGAACAACGGATGGAAGAGCATTTGCACCTACCTTGTGACCTGAAATGTGTGAATCCTTTTTAGAGGGGGCTACAAGCGCTCCCAGCCCACTTATAACGGAGAAGGACAGAGTGTTGCAAAAGCGAGGGCCAGATCCTGTGGTGAACTCGAATAGATCCGACACACTCAAACATTATTCTTCGCACACTGAAAAACGCCTCATTTACTTTTTAATATGTTTTAATAGGTCACCTTTCTCACTATTGACACTGTCCACTCTGACCCCCACCCTAGAAGGTTGTGTTGCCAACTTTTTCCTTAATAATGAATCCATTCTCTTCATCCATTTGTTATCTAGCTGAGGTATTCCCTTCTTCCTCCAGCACCCTCACTGGGGACGGTGAGTTGGTTTGTTCCTGCACTCTTTACTCCGGGGCCCCACGTGGACTGCACTCAACGCATACTTCCGGCCTCTAACACACAGCCTAGAATCACAAATCAACAAATAGTGATATCGCTTACTCCATCAAAGCTTTTTGTATTTTCTGACTTATCTGTGTCGTTGCAAAACGAAACCAGTTTGTTCCAGCCCTAAATGGGCCAGTCGTCTAAACTTCTGCAAAGCGAATTCAACCAATCCCAAATGTAATCTATTGCATGTTTAAGCAATGTGCATGTTTGTCGGTGGCTATATGAGGCATGTCATAAGGTTTTGCGAGGACTGCGACAACCATTTTATTGGGGGCGCTAATGTTCTGTTTCTAAGTTAAAACTTGTTTTCCCGGGAAGAGAAAACACAGCTTCTCCTGTATCTGATGCCTTGTAGTGGTTTTAGTTGTGTTAGTTGCCTCAGCATCAGTAAAAAGGGTAGGTTTTCTTCAAAATATGTAATTTGATTTTAAAGCAACAGTGTGAGGCCTCGAGGCTCCTGCCTAGGGAATAATGTTATCTCTACCCATCTTCTAACGGGCCTGGTGGCCACCCTACAAAAGTAAGCAAAAACTCACAACATCTTACAGTTGTGGATACTTGCATGCCCCTTGCTCATTGTTTTTCACCTTGAAAGTAGACACATACTGGCCCTTGTCAATGACAGGAGCATGTTTTTCCATTGCAGCACTGTGGTTTGGACACAACACTAAATGAGGAATAAGGGAGGGGCTTCTGAAAAGGGAAGATTATTTTTCTCATGGAGAAAAAAAAGTTGCTAGTGCTCATGCACTTTATCATTACAGCCACTCATGCCAATTTTCCCCCACTGGAAAATCTGCATAAATAGCTATTACATATTTAAGTACCCCAGAACCCAAAAAAACATCAACGTTTTGCTGGAGTGCGCCTTAGATTGTTTAGCAACCCTAAAAAGCCACAGATTTACTACATACCTGTGAATAATACTATCGACTAAGTTTGTGACCTGTCTTCCCCTCCCCTATTGAATCAGTCCCCTGGTGGCTATTTGGAAATATATGGTCTTCCTTCCTACAGTTAAAGGGAACATCAGCCATTTGGCCACTCTTTGTGGCAGTCTGTGAGGTAATTCCATTCCAAAGGCTACATTTTATCTAAATGTTTTCTGCCAGAGTGGCTTCCAATTAAAAATGATTTAACAGTTGCATGCTTGTTTGTTTCTGTCTACTTCCGTGACTGACAAAATTGCTCTGATCTTCCCTTTCAGCTGAATAGACTCCAGCACAAAAGAAGCGATTTTTATTTACTTTTCAGTTCACTAAAACATGGAGTCAAGAGACCCTAATTGGTTTGCTCGTAGAGACAGTTTGTCTCATACACTGAACAGGAAATTCCAGAATGTGGCATTTATTTATTTATTTTATACGGTGCTGGTAGGTGCAAATGCTGGCACTTCTTGTTTGATTTTGGCATTTTGTCAGTGCACAATTCAGTAGACTCAAGGTAATTCCTAGTTGAGTGGAAGATCAATGTGTGCGGAAGGAATTAGGTTGAAGCAAGTTTTGCAAAGTCCAAAAAGTTGGGGACAGCTTCTCACCACATTTGTTCCAGGCTTGAGGTACCTGGCGTGACTGTTGTAATGTTCTTGTCATGGTTAGTGGTGCAACTGTGTTTACAGTATTGATCATTATGTTGTAGTAGTGTGCTGAAGAGACAGTCAATTCTCCAACGTCTTGATGTGCTGCTACATGATGGTTTGTATCGAATATAATTTTGTCTTTGTGTCTTTCAGATGTTTTTTTTTAGGTCTCAGTTGGCCTGTGGTTCACATGGCACCTTTATAATTAAAGTTACATGGCATATTGAGGTGGTCAGACTAATCTTGTTTATTGGGCCCAGACGCAAACCCAAACTTTAGGCAACTGGATGGAGAGATTATGAGATTTAAAACTGAATATGCATCCAGTAAGCGTATGCCAGTTTTAGGGAGTATTGTGGTTGGTAATTGTTGCTTTAGAACCCTGTGAATTAGATACCAAGGGCCAGATTACGACCTTACAGAAGCGCAGTGGTGTGGCGTTGCCGACCGCCGCGCCTCTGCCCTTTCGAAGGTTGCAGCCGCCCACGTGCCAGATTACTACTTTACAGTGGTCTAGTGGGCGGGAGGCGTGGCAGGTCGTCCTGTGATGCCCGTTAAAAGGCAGCTGTGCCTTTTAAAAGGGCACCGCAATGGGAATGCCTCACAAGGTTCTTGCACAGCATGGACTTAAAAGCCCATGCCTTGCAGGAACCTATGTGCATGGCCGCAGGGGGGCACATGTTATGCCCCCCTGTGTGCATCCCCGTAGGTCTGTAGGGCCCCCCTTGTTTCCTCTCCGCCAGGCTTTTCATGGATTGGAAACTCTTAATATGCCTGGCAGGACCGTGGGGGTCCTGCCAATAATACTGCGGCCTCCGACCGCCACTCGAAGCCAGGGAACGGCTGTTCCCCGGCAAAACTGATGGTCCTAGTACGGTCGAACTGCCCGAGTTATAATTGTGCGTTCGGATCGCCAGTGCGGCAGTAGCTGGGTCTGCCATTGCCGTGCCACTACTCCTTAACCTGGTCCTGTGTGTTCTCATTTTAGTCAATAAGTTATATGGTTAAACGTTCTATGCACTATAGCGTTGATTTTTTTTCTGCTAAAATAAGTTGCTTTTACTTCCTACTACCTACCAGACACTCAGAAGGAAAGTACGAGAAGTTCGTATTGTCGTGCAGGGGCTGGATATTTGTTTTTATGGTCAGAAAATCCTGTGATAGAAAGGAGTCCATGATGAGTGTGAGGTGAGGATGACACTGAGAATATCTTGCCTTACATTGTTGAATAGTCTGGGTTATCGTTGCTGGTTTACAAGTGCAACGTTAGTGGTTGTTTTTATCTTGTTTTTGGCAAGTCCATTGCAAAAATAAAGGATTTGTAAGATGTTTTTATTTTGACAGATTAGGCACCTACAGGTTTAATAATAGTGGAAGCTTTGGTCACGGAAAAAGGGTAGAAGTGGAGGAACCTCCTTGCACAGATGGAGCAAATTAATTCCGCTCAGCGGCCTGCATATTACATTGACTATGGAGGACTGCGGGATATTAAGACAGTCTAAATTGGAAAAGGAGAACCTTCCACACATCATAAGTTGCACAAGGCTGAATGTACGCCGTAGAAGAACACGTAGAAGGCACAGGTCAACATGGATATTCAACAGTGGAAGCCATTCCACCATGAAACCATGCTGATGTCTGTTTCAGAGAGTTATATTTGAAGTATACATCACTGCAGAGCCTCCTTTAGCAAGTATCTCACGCTCACATCTTATTAGATTTGGTTTCTCTTGTTGTGTGTGTGCTCAAGTATGTGAAAAGGTTTTATTTATTAAAGAGCAGTCTTTCTTAGACACAAGTTATTGGCCTTTCGTAGATTGCAGTTTCCTTGTTTTCGTAGGGTTATGCTCTGGTTTACTTTTACCCACAAAATCTGGTGAAATTCCATACCAGTTGGCGCAGCATGGATATGCCGCTTTTCTCTCATTAACTTTCTAAGCTTTTTTCTTGATTGTTGAAATTGAATGTGTATTTGTGATTCTTTTTTTCTTGAAAGAACTCAACGGCGCGTATGAAATTTCGGATTAAAATGTGAAAATTCACATGCAGAATTTTTTGTGAACCACAGGTAGTGGACGTATTGGACAGAATTATAGAAGTTCCAAAGAGAAAAGTTTAGCAAGGTCCCCACCTCCAGCCTGTACCTAAGGAGTCATTACTCTATAAGTAATTTATCATTGAGGTGCTGTCACCATAAAGGTGAGGCTATGCATTTAGGGGCACATGCATCAAAATTAGATTTAGCGCTTCCTAAATAGCGATTTTTAAGGAATCGCTATTTAGAAATCGTGATCTGCAATGAATGAACCCCATTGCGAATATTTACCAAATCTGTAAAAATCGCAATCGTGAATAGCGATTTCACAATAGAGACGTGCAAATACCGAAAAAACCCTTTTGTGATTTCGCTTTTAGCCAAATCGCAAATTGCAAAATCGCTAATATAGAAATCGAAATAGCGCGTTGCTTTGGAAGCATGCTGATGACATCACAAACAGGAAGTCATCCAGCCCATTCTTCATTCAGTGCCCAGAGAAAGTGAGAGGAGGAAGCAGAGTGCTGGAGCTTAGCTGAGTCAACATCCAACTTGAGTTGCAGGAACTTTCAGTGCACCAGAATGGAGCAACCTTCATCAGGGGATAGATCCACGCTCAGGAAGCGCAAATTGAAATATAACGAGAGGGAACTGCAAACCTCATAGAGGAGGTGTCCAAGAGCCATGACAAGCTCTTTGGCAACCTCTCACTGAAAGTGCCTGAGGCTGAAAAATGAAAAATATGGCTCTGGATCAAGAGCAAGGTCAATGCTGTGGGGGTCACACACCGCAGTATAGATGACCGCAAGAAGCAATGGTATGACCTGCGTAGCCGTGCCGAGGAGCGAATAGCAGACAGGCTGAAGGAGACCAGGAGTACTGGAGGGGGGCCATCAACAGTTCTCGAAAATACAGCCCTGGAGGACCTGGTGGAGTCCACAAATCAGCCAGAAGCAGTGGTGGGAGTGACCCTGCTGGACACATCCGCAGCGGCCAGTACCTCACAAGGTGAGATGCATGCAACCATACACATCGAAGTACTGTTCAATTGTGCACATCCCCTCTCTCCAACCCCAGTGTACAGATCAAACTCCAGTCCACGTTTTCCATCATAAGCCAAATGCATTATGGGAGTTGTAGGCATTTCAGGCAAGTGGGTAGTAAAACACAACAATGGCAAGTAAAAAACGTCAACACTGCATGGCAGTCAGTGATTGCAGTCAGTGATTTAATGAGAGCCAAGTATGCTTAATATCACACAACAGTAGTCTTAACACAAATTAACATTGCACTGTTTAACATCACAGATGCAACAGAAGGAGACACTGACGACGGTGATTGTCTACACATCACAGAGACTCCTGCTGAGACTGACGGGGGACAGGGGGCACCAGCAAGCACACCCCCGCACCCACAAAACGCAGGGCCCAAGTTTCTTCACTGCAGCCCATGGAATCTGAGCTGGCTCCCAAACCCGCTCCTGTGACTAGCCAGACACGTGTGAGCCCCACAACTACACCCCAGGCACAGATTCAACAAAGACAGAGGCGCAGCTCAAGGGCCTACATTGCTGCTCAGGATTACCAGGCTCCAAATGTGTGGGGTGGCGTGGAGTCCCAGATGTTGTGGATGCAGCGCCTGCAAGCAAGACATGGGGTCAATCCAGCTGCAACTAAAAATTGGCCAGGAACATCACAGTCATGACTGATTGTGTGCGGGAACTAACAACAGCGGTGGTGGAGGGAAACAGGTAGACCAATGCAAGCATGCAGGAGCTGACCCGGGTGATGCTTGAGGGCCACGACACATAAAGGAGAAGGCATTGGCAGTTCATGATGCGTATGGCTGGCTATACCCGGTCAAACAATAACCTTTGCAACACCACTGCACTGCTGTCACGTCGGTCCGTGGCCATGCAACTTGAAATGGGCCATTGTTGTGGGGATGTGGCCAGGGCCCTTGGCGAAGTAACCACTGGTGTGGAACAGATCCAGGCTGCTACTGTTGGTGGCAGTAACGTAATGGGGGAGGAGGGGAGTGAGGAGGCATCCAGCCATAGCACCCTGTCGGTGCCAGCGACCACTGCCAGGAGGTGCAGTACCTGCAGCACAACACCTTACAGTGCACACCAGGGGGATGTAGCAGATGCAGGCAAAAGGCGTTTGGGGGTGCGTGGCAAGAAGCGCTAGACTGACATGGACAGAGCCATGATAGTGACTGAGTTCCAGGTCCTGGAATAGTTTAATTTGCTGTTTTTTTGCATGCAATCACTGTACTATTTAGCACCATTCTCTGTGTGGCTACACAATACTACATGGGCTCTTGATAGTAAATACTTTTCTGTTCGACATTTAAGTGTTGTGTTTCATCATTACATACCTCAGAAATAATGTTGTGTGATGTCTGCACACTTGATGCTGAGCTTGCCCCATGCGCTTGTCGTAGTTGTGCCGGTGGCTGGTTGTCCCCCTCAGACTCACTGTTGAACACTTTGATGAGTATACCTCTCCTGTTGGCAATATTGTGCAACATGGCCACATGCAGCCACAATCCTGCAGCAGGTCTCTGGCCGGTACTGCAACGCTCCACCAGCTATGAGTAGGAAGCGAAAGCGACTTTTTCAGTAGTCCAAAAGTGTGTTCGATTACATTCCGTGTGCTGATGTGGGCTGCATTGTACCTCTGCTCATGTGGTGTGGCTAGGTTGAAGTATGGCGTCAATATGTAGTTCTGCATGGCGTATGCGCTGTCACCTACAGGGTAGTAAGCAAAGGGTTAGCGACAATTATGCATTGACATTTTGTCTATTTGTGTTTAGAATAAGTATATGTGTTTACCAAGCAGATTTCCTTCGCCAAATTCACCCCTGAGCAGACGGGTGTGGATGCCACTGTGTCGAAATATATTGGAGTCATGTGTGCTTCCAGGGTATTGCGCCACAATGTCTGTTATGATATGGTTTGCATTGCACACTACTTGCACATTGATTGAATGATAGGATTTCCTGTTCCTGAAAATGTATTCATTATCTGCTGGGAGACAAATGGGAACATGTGACAATATATGCAACCGATCTCATGAGGGAACTGTGCTACCTGGTAGAAGTCCAGTTTTGTCTTGTTCAATTCTTGTTAGGTTTTCGGGAAGGTGATGTGGGTGTGGATCCTTGTCATCATGGCGTCCAGGAAGGATTTGAAGAAACGTGAAAGGGAGCTTTGTGATACCCCTCCAGCTACAGCTACTAGCCCTTGGAAACTGCCTGAAGCAAGTAGGTGCAGGCAACACAGGACCTGGACATGATTGGGGATTCATGGGTCCTACGGGTCTGGCGCTGCCTTTGGGGTTCCAATTCTGCTATTAGGTGTAGGATCATTGCACTTTTCAGCCTGTACTTGTCGCAGATTTCATCTTCTGTTTGTCCCAGCAATGTGATGCGTACTCTGAAAATCCGCTCCTGTATTCTCCTTCTGCGCTGGGCTGCTGCATGGATCCTTATCCTCCTTGCCATCACGTACAACTCTGCCATTGTGAAAAGCTTCAGGGGCCTTCTGGGTCCGTTTAAATAGGTTTCTGAGTGGTTGCACCTGTATGATTTTTTTTTACTCCAGTTTACCACCTGGTTGTGAATCCCCTTAATCTGCACTTTCAAAATAGCGATTTTCCTGCGAATCGCTATTTGCGAGTTTACATGCATTGGTTTGCGATTCTTGGCAATTGCTATTTGCTCTCTCTGTAAAGGGACTTGCAGATGCGGATTCCCAAAATTGTTTCTCGCAATAAGTGTGATTCCTTATTTTTGCGATTTTGTATGTTTTTCGGTAATTGGGTTTCTGCATTGGGAAGGGCTGAATTGCGCTAGCAAACAGCCTTTTTTGGCGATTCGCAATTTTTGCAAGCCATTTTTTGCTTGATGCATGTGCCTGTTAGCTTTTTCCTTACTGTCCATAGTTTGTGATTTTACTCTCACATTTCTTTACTGGTGTTGTGGCAGGACTTGTACCCATCCTTTAATCTAAAAGTCCTGTAAGAGGTTCAGTACACTTTCCTGAATGTACAGAATGTTATGCAGTACCTGTGCTTTCTGTAGGGCCTCTGTGATTGGGACGCTCCGGGTGGGACGGATTCGACATACACACAGAGTGCATTAGTATGGACTCCGCCCGAGCTGCTAGATATCCTTTATTTATCCTGGAAGTCACTCCTGACCTCCTGGTGCATGTGTCGTCAGACGCTGCTGACAATTACTTGAAACATCAGACTGGTACATCCCTCCCTACATTAGGTGCCTTCATCCACAGTGTCCTTTCATAGCACTTCACGCACCATGGTTGAACGATTACTTCTGACAAACTCTTTTAGCCTGGTATTAGGGTGTGAGTGAGTTTGCGTATTATAGTATTGGCTGTCTTTCATGGCTTTCTGTGGAGGGCTGAGTTAGAGCATCTTGGTTGCCTGATGGTTGACTGAGGGTGGTATCTGTGTCTGATGAAGTGTCCTTTGGTTGCTAAAGACAGGTTGTTTCTACCTCATCGGAGGGTGTCTAACGTTTACTTGTTGGCATATCTCTTCCCTTCCTGGTGTCATCGATGACGGAGCCCTTTTAAACCACAAGATATTGCATGTTATCTCAGTCCCTTTAGTGACTGGGATCTTTGTGCCTTGGCGCCTAGACACAGCCAATACTCATTTTTATGGGGTTCGATACTTCCATCCGGTATTTCAGTCTCAGAGAAGCTCATGGTCATCTTTGCTGATTTTTATGTTTTTGGGTCTTCAGTCAGCAGAAGTATGATTGTTAGCGTTGCCTCTCTTTTGTTGACTGTCTGCAGATTGTAGTTTTGCTGGGCTTCACTTTGCTGTGGTGGGAAGAATGTCTCTCACTCCCCTTCCAAATATTAAGGAAGCCGGAGAACATAGTGTCACATAATGAAGGGTGTTGCGGCAGGCTCTCAAAACGTTGTGTAAGGAGCACTCCCGGTCATCTCATTGGTCTACACAGATTCTGAGACCCTTGGTCAGTGTCTGCATGAATCTTTCCCATGTCCCCGTTTGCTTGGGGTCATCTGTAAGTGATGCGCATGTGTTTGATGTTGAGGTTATCTAAGTATGTACGAAACTGCTGTCCTTGAGAAGGGGGTCGTTGTCTGATCTTTTAGGTGTTGTTAGGCCAAACACTGCAAATGCATTTGGATTTTTGTGTTCAAATGTTGTGCTGTGGACCAGTTCTACAACTGGGAATTTGAAATAGGTGTTGATGAATACCATGGTTGAATGGCATTCGGGGAAGCTCCAAAACTCTACACTAACTTGCATCCACAAGGTTGTGCTGGGCTTCTCGGTGATGACCGGTGCAGGCCTACCTGGTTCAATATTTAGTTGGTAAGGTTTGCATTGGTTCACTTGTTCCTCCACGTTGGTATCCCTTCTCGGAAACCACATTTTTGACTAATTCTGGCTTTAGTTTTAGCCGTACCGTGGTGGCCTTGATGGGCAGGCATTATCTCTAAGTCTTGTTGTGCTCATAGGACTACTATGTGCGCACTACAAATGTATGTAACATAACATAACATAACTATCCGCCGTCCTCGTAGTACCAGCATTTCACTGGTCATACTGAGTTCTGTATGTGCCTTCCAGATCTGCTCCAGAGTTTCCCTTGAATCTCTCCCAAGCATTTTGCTGTTTTCTAGGAAAGATACATATCCAATGGTCTTGATAGCTTCCATGATTAGCTCTAGGCAGCTGGCAAGCTTGTCAAGGAAGAGTGCTCTGGGGTCTGTGATAAGAGGCGTACGTACAGGTCCATGGCTTGTATTTGTTGGGTGTCTCTTTTAGTGCTCCCTTTTGGGTGTCTGGAGAAGAAGTCTGCTAAGTTATCAGTGCCAGAATCTGTATTGGATAGTGAATTGATATTGTTGCTATTGAACAGCCCATTCCTCAGTATGCGGTAATGGGTAACTGAAAGTGCCTCGGAAGACACTTACCTATGGCTTGTGGTGGGTGATGACTTTGAAACAATGTCCTATGAGGTATAAGTAAAAATGGGAGCAGCCCCACTTGATGGCCAGAGTCTCTTGCTCGATATGGGCGTATCGTCTTTCAACATCTGAAAGTGCACAGCTTTACTGGTTACCACCGATTTGCAGCCTGTTGTTGTGCTAGGACTGCACTGAGCCGTACGAGGTTGGCATTAACAATCAGTTGAGTTTCCAGGGGTGGGTCGAAGTAGGCCATCATGGAGAAGGGCATCTTTGATGTTCTGGAAAGCCGCCTGCTGGGCTTCTTCCTGCTCCTATCATGTCTTGGCTGCTTTCATTTGTGCTCATGAGAGGTCTTTGAGGTGGCGAGGTTGAGGGTAAACTGGCCACACTAGGTTTGCCATGACCCGGATCCTTTGTATTTCAGAGACCGAAATTGGAGCTGGGGCGTTTCAATTATCATCCAACTTCTTGGGATCTATGCTAATGCCTTCAGAGGAGAGTACATAGCCGAAGAATTCTAATTTTTGTTCAAAAAAGGAGCACTTGTCTCTTTTTAGTATGAGATCACTATCTGATATCCTTTGGATTGTGGTGCCATGTGTTGGTAGTGCTCGTTTTTAGTTTTGGATTATATGAGGATATTTTCACTGATGTTGGGGACACCTTGAAGACCAGTCAGCATTTCTCGTATTGAATTTTGAAATACTTCAGTGGGCGATGATACTCCAGAGTTCAGTCTTGTGTATTATCGCAACCCGAGGTGCGTAGAGAATGGTATATTGTACCTGTCGTTCGGGCCAAGAACTAATTGATGGTACCCAGAGTCAAAATCCATTTTGGAGAACCACTTTGCTCCTGTGAGATCAGTGATTATATCGTCCATTATGGGCATGATGTGACGCTCATGCTGGGTTGCTTGAGTTTGGATCCTGTCAATGCAAAGTCTTACTGCTCCTGACTGTTTGGGTTTCGGAGCAACTACTATCGATAAGACCAATAGAAATGTTTGATGACTAGGTCAGTTTTGCAGGTGGTGCAAAAGTAGCTAGTGGGCTTGCAGAATGAGGTCTTCCTGGGGCCGCCGCTGTTGCAGGGTTGAGCCGTTCCCTGAACGGCAGGAGCACGTTTGTCGCTGGGTTGAAGGGAGTCCCAGCAGCTTGAACTGCTGCCACTTGGGGGCCTCCCTCATTGACTGGAGCAGTGTCCTCTGGGTGCTGGCAAGGCCAATTTTGGAATATTGTGACTGGGTGTCCCAGAGCCACTGGAGTCTCTTTGATGCGCTCAGTGCTTCCTTAGTCTGGAAGGTGCAGCAGGTCGAGCGCTGTGTGGTAGGCAGGCTGCATGCAAGACTGCACATGCTGCTGCTTGGCAGGACTCACCAATGCGCAGGTTGCCCCTCCTCTCTCTCCCGCCCTCTCTTTAAATGGTTACAACAAGGGGTGGTGAGGGACAGAGTCTCTGAATTAAGCAGAAAGCTCTCACCCAGTCAAGAGATCAGGGCTAGATCCAACACCGTTTTTTAGCTCACTGCACCATCCCAGTTTCAGAATCTGGCTGTATGCAAATTAGTCTGTTCCTGTCCCAGTGCATGATGGGAACAGGGCAAACCAAACTACAAAAGCCAATTCTTACACTGGGAAGGAAACAAGCTCCCGGGGACCGGTTTCTGGCATTACAGCCGTCTTCGGCCCGGTTTGCTTGAATCCTGATGGTGCAATGAGCAAGGGTCTCACATCTGAGAATACCCTTCCACGCTTAGGGTGGACAAAAATATTTACAAGGGGTGGTGAGGGACAGAGTCTCTGAATTAAGCAGAAAGCTCTCACCCAGTCAAGAGATCAGGGCTAGATCCAACACCGTTTTTTAGCTCACTGCACCATCCCAGTTTCAGAATCTGGCTGTATGCAAATTAGTCTGTTCCTGTCCCAGTGCATGATGGGAACAGGGCAAACCAAACTACAAAAGCCAATTCTTACACTGGGAAGGAAACAAGCTCCCGGGGACCGGTTTCTGGCATTACAGCCGTCCTCGGCCCGGTTTGCTTGAATCCTGATGGTGCAATGAGCAAGGGTCTCACATCTGAGAATACCCTTCCACGCTTAGGGTGGACAAAAATATTTACAACAAGGGGTGGTGAAGGACAGAGTCTCTGAATTAAGCAGAAAGCTCTCACCCAGTCAAGAGATCAGGGCTAGATCCAACACCGTTTTTTAGCTCACTGCACCATCCCAGTTTCAGAATCTGGCTGTATGCAAATTAGTCTGTTCCTGTCCCAGTGCATGATGGGAACAGGGCAAACCAAACTACAAAAGCCAATTCTTACACTGGGAAGGAAACAAGCTCCCGGGGACCGGTTTCTGGCATTACAGCCGTCTTCGGCCCGGTTTGCTTGAATCCTGATGGTGCAATGAGCAAGGGTCTCACATCTGAGAATACCCTTCCACGCTTAGGGTGGACAAAAATATTTACAACAAGGGGTGGTGAGGGACAGAGTCTCTGAATTAAGCAGAAAGCTCTCACCCAGTCAAGAGATCAGGGCTAGATCCAACACCGTTTTTTAGCTCACTGCACCATCCCAGTTTCAGAATCTGGCTGTATGCAAATTAGTCTGTTCCTGTCCCAGTGCATGATGGGAACAGGGCAAACCAAACTACAAAAGCCAATTCTTACACTGGGAAGGAAACAAGCTCCCGGGGACCGGTTTCTGGCATTACAGCCGTCTTCGGCCCGGTTTGCTTGAATCCTGATGGTGCAATGAGCAAGGGTCTCACATCTGAGAATACCCTTCCACGCTTAGGGTGGACAAAAATATTTCAGACACTCTGTTCATCACCACCCCCTTTTCTGAATCGTTTTGGCCACTATAGGTGTGGCAGGGTATACTCAGACATGAGTCCCTTACTCACTGCTCCATCAGGATTCAAGCAAGCCGGGCCGACGACGGCTGAAATGCCAGAAACCGGTCCCCGGAAGCTTGTCTCCTTTCTGGTGAAGAATTGGCTTGGTAGTTTGGTCTGCCCTGTTCCCATGATGCACTGGGCCAGGGACAGACTGATTTGCATATAGCCAGGTTCTGAGCTGGGATGGGGCAGTGAGTTAAATAACGGTGATGGATCAAGCCCTGATCTTTGGACTGGGTAAGAGTGGTCTGCTTAATTCAGACACTCTGTTCATCACCACCCCCTTTTCTGAATCGTTTTTGGCCACTATAGGTGTGGCAGGGTATACTCAGACATGAGTCCCTTACTCACTGCTCCATCAGGATTCAAGCAAGCCGGGCCGACGGCGGCTGAAATGCCAGAAACCGGTCCCCGGAAGCTTGTCTCCTTTCTGGTGAAGAATTGGCTTGGTAGTTTGGTCTGCCCTGTTCCCATGATGCACTGGGCCAGGGACAGACTGATTTGCATATAGCCAGGTTCTGAGCTGGGATGGGGCAGTGAGTTAAATAACGGTGATGGATCAAGCCCTGATCTTTGGACTGGGTAAGAGTGGTCTGCTTAATTCAGACACTCTGTTCATCACCACCCCCTTTTCTGAATCGTTTTTGGCCACTATAGGTGTGGCAGGGTATACTCAGACATGAGTCCCTTACTCACTGCTCCATCAGGATTCAAGCAAGCCGGGCCGACGACGGCTGAAATGCCAGAAACCGGTCCCCGGAAGCTTGTCTCCTTTCTGGTGAAGAATTGGCTTGGTAGTTTGGTCTGCCCTGTTCCCATGATGCACTGGGCCAGGGACAGACTGATTTGCATATAGCCAGGTTCTGAGCTGGGATGGGGCAGTGAGTTAAATAACGGTGATGGATCAAGCCCTGATCTTTGGACTGGGTAAGAGTGGTCTGCTTAATTCAGACACTCTGTTCATCACCACCCCCTTTTCTGAATCCTCTCTTTAAATGGTGCACCTTTACTTGAGTGCTCTGTCGTATCTTCCACCAGATTTGGCTTGGCAGTGGGTGTGGTCAAGTGCTACAGTGTTTAGGCACAAGGAGGTGCCGTGGGTATGCCAGTGATCCACCCATCTTGTCACAGCAGCCGTCAAGCGGGAATACAGTATCCTACTTATGCAGGGTATACTGTGCTCCACAAGGAAGTGGTTTCTCTGGGGCAGTTGACCACATGCGCAGCTCAGATTGGCCAATGATGTGGGGCACGGGCAGAAGTATGGGAGCGCCTGGTGGTGAAGCGCCTTCTGGCTGGAGAGGCTACGAATTCACTGCTGGCTGGAACTGGTGAAATGCCAGAAACCAGCCAGCAAATGCAGCCCGGACCTCGTCACGATAGTGCTATCTGTGGGGCACCTGTGAACAGGAGGCTCCGTGGGTAGTATTTGACACACATACACAGAGTGTATTAGTCACTTTATTTATCCTGGAGGTCACGGTTGACCTCCTGGTGCACGTGTCATCTGTCGCAGCTGATGATTACTTGAAAAACTAGACCAGTACAGTACCTGTTTATTTTTATTTTTTTGTTCAACAGCCATACCTCTTATTCTTTACTATTACCCAGCTCAGTGTTGTCGAAGTCTTTTTGTGCCCTGTATGGAGGGAGCTTGGCCTGGTAATTTAGGCTGGCCTGTTGCTTCTGGAGAAAAACCAATGCTGATTTCCATACAGCAGGTCTCTGTCTCGAGTGGCATAA
The DNA here is from genome assembly GCF_964263255.1 of Lissotriton vulgaris. NCBI lineage: Eukaryota > Metazoa > Chordata > Amphibia > Caudata > Salamandridae > Lissotriton > Lissotriton vulgaris. Next base: position 1,232,766,531 of record NC_141694.1, on the reverse strand, counting down.
TGGTATAAACAAAACTGTGGACTTGCATGCGGCTCCAAGTACTTACTAGCAGCAGAGATTGACTCCAGCGTTCCACCCAACACTTCTTTGTTTTCCTCCGTTCATGCTCTGTAACAGCTGTTAGAGATATAACAATTGAAGGTCCCAGAGACTTCAAACGGAGGAAGAAAGTCTACAGTGTCATGATTAGAGTCTGATGCACAAGACTGCTTTATGTTCTCAAACCCAGCGCATCCGACGTGTGATTCCAAATGATCAATTCGAAATTTACAAAGTATAGTGCAATTTGCAGTTTCCACTGCAAATCATAATGTGCACCACACGTCTCAAGGGGAATAGGTCAGAAAGGGAAAATCTTTCACTTCTGGTGGCATATTTTTTAGCCCTTTGACCAACCACATGGATGCCTTTTGTAGAGTTTATGGTCCTAGGCCCTCATGCAGGACGAATGACCACATAGATACATTGTGTATGGCACTGGAACTGGCCCAGGGCACGTGTGCCCGGCCCCTTTAATTAGCAGGGTCACCTGACTGGTGACGCCTGTGATGGGTGGGTGTAAAGTGTATATACAGCGCACTCCTGGAACACAAGAACTTGTCCAGCAGAACACTACAACTTTATGTGTCCGATGTGGTCAAAGTGAAGAAGAAATAAATTGCTTTTGTGGTTACTTTCATTTATTTTTATGCCTCAAATGTATAGCAATGTATTTGCCATCTCCTGCCCTAATGCAAGTGTTTCATGCCTGTACTAACATTATCAAGGGAAATCACAAGGTTGCAAGCAATTGTATGCACGGGAAGAAAAGAAAGTCATCGGTCATGGCCTGAAGCCAATTGAAACGAATCCATAATGCCTAAATCACCTACCAGTACATACAATTGCTTTCAGTCTTATGATCTTACTTAAGCTGCTCTCACCCTCTGAAACTCTGATCACTAACAGAGAACACAATGAAGACGTCCATTCTGAAACTGTGTTGGGTCTTTAGCTGTTTACTAGTAGTTTGATCAAATATACTTGCAAATTAATGTTCCTGTGGCAATATTTTGAAGGCCATGTTGAGGTCTGGTTAACGCAGGAGCTGGTAAATTAGCACTAGTATACATTAGACTCATAACCCGAAGGAAAGTAGCAGTACATGCAGTTATTTTCGTCCTTTAAAATCGTGTTTTCAGTGAGTATACCTATTAATTAACTAATCCTCGGCTGAGCACAGAGGACAGACTGCCCACGGCATCATGTGATGTGGAGTCAGCAGATGCTTAGCTCCACGCAGGTAGAAAGAACATGGTGTGTGCTGCTTCTTCAGGGGGAGTAATTTTCTTGGAACAAACCGGGAGCTGAGCCTTTTTTAACCGCATCGCTGCTGCGGTCATTTTTGCGCTGTGCGGCTGTTTTCGCAAAACCGCGTTACATGACGAGCTCAGCTCGTCATCCGCACACGCCACCCGTGGCTGATGACGAGCTGAGCTCGTCATCAGCATCGAAGGGGTTAAAGATTCATTTCGAGTTGATGTCCTCAAATTTCAGATAGAAGTTTAATAGTCTTAATTCTCTCTTTTCTTCACTGCAATATTTCATTTTATGGTGTACTTCTATTTAGGAGCAAGCACACATATAATATCCAGTGGATTATTTACAATTGAACTTTCTTTTGGCTGAAACAAGGGACCAGAATATTAGGTTACCAAAGCACCAGATTCTAGCTAGCCAAATATAGACAATTGCACATTAGCACACGAAGTGGCATCACAGGAAGTGATGTTACAGCAGCATGAGCATTTCTACGACCGGCACTTACTAAATGGTGCCTCTGGCCAAGAACGAAAGAACCATGCATCAACATAAAAACCGGTTGCAAACTGGCAGATTTGCAGAATCTGCCCGTTTGTGACCGGTATTTTTGCATTTGGGATGCATCATCCCAAATGCAAAAATCGCAATTTAAGTAATCGCAAAATTTGTGAGTACTTAAATTGTGATTGTATTTAAGGAATTACAAATTGCAATTCCTTAAATGCAATTCATTAAACAATAAAAATTTGAGATTTCGCAAATAGAAATCGTAAATTACTATCAATCTAAAGTTGATGGTCATTTGCGATTTCTTTGAAAAATGCACTAAAGTGCATTTTTCAAAGACCAATGTTACACACACACATGCCCTTGGGGCATGTGTGCGCAGCATGTGGATAATTTGAAATTTCAGGGGTGCAACAGGGTGTTCTTTTGGCACCCTTGAAATTGCATGTGCTATTTGCGAGTACCGAATGGGGACTCGCAAATTGCGTATGCAATTCCCATTCATTCCTGTGGGCCTCTAGGCCCATATCAATGACTCGCAATTTGCGAGTTGCAATTGAGGAATGTGTAGGAATCGCAATTTTTTTTGCGATTCCTACATGCATAGGCAATAGCGATTCTTTATTTGCGATTCCTCAAAAATCGCCTCTATTTTGATACATGTGCCCCCAAATTCCCAGGCCTCTGATCCATGAACTCCTTTTGAGCTGCTCTGACGGGGTCCACATCATAATGAAAGTACGACGCAGACAAAGAAGTTTGGGATATAACTGGCAAGATACTACCTGCTACTAGTTCCCTTTTCACTAGCTTGATTACATGGCTGCTGACGGCTGTGGGTGAATGCCGACACAGCCATCTGTGAGGGGGCTGCACTGTGACGTGTCCTCCGGACTGGACACTACATGGAGTAGTCAGTGCTTTAAATGGACCGGTACTGAGTACCTGCACTTTTTTATTTTGAGAGAGAGAGTACCGGCACATTTCGAGAGAAATGTAATACTTTGATTTGGAGAGTACCGGATCTTTTCAAAAACAAGCAGAGTACCTACACTTCTATTTTTCCATTTAAAGCACCGGGAGTAGTCCATTTTTCATAAACACTGCGATCTCGTTTTGTAGCCTTCGTTTTTTTACGCACTTATTTCCCCCTGATTACTCAACAGTGTTAATTAACAACGCAATGGTTTGTGTTCCCTGCCTCCGCAGTGTTGTGGTCTTGTAACTCGGTTGTGCACAGTGCGAACCTGGCACCGTGAGGGCCCTGCACAGACGCTCTCATTGTCACAGTATGCTGCGCCGTGACTTTTCACACAAGACCGCTTCTCTCGGCTCTTTGGCTCTTGGCGCGGAGGCCTCGGGGGGCGCAGTTTAGGAAGAAGCCTTCCCGTCGTGCATTGTGCGCGCGCCCCAGTCAGCACGCTCCTCGGAGGGTTATTGTACAGGAGCCCGGCTGGGTCATTACAGAAGATTCTGGGCCTGGCTTGAAAGTGGAGCAGCAGCGACAGAGGACGTGACGCGCCGCCATTGTTCAGCCCCGGGAATGAATGCTCGTGTTGTTGTCGTGTCTTCCAGAAGACACAGCGTATGTTGTGTGAGATGAATAGGGTGAAAGCCCTGCCAGCCACAATGAGCGGTGCTTATTAACTCTTTCCTCGTGAGTGAGAAGTGTTTTCAGGAAAAACCCATGGAGCTTGTTGGCTCTTTTGAAGAGTCGCTTAATTGTGTTACAGCTTTCCTCACCACAGAGTATTTCCTGTGCCACATTGAAATGATTAATGAGAAGAAACTGTTACATCAGCTTCTTGAGCGTCAAGGATTTACAAAACACATTATAAAGTACATAAACCCATTTTGATTGCGTTTGCCTTACGGATTATGCAGAAATATCTCGTGCAGTAGCTAGCCAGTGTGCCATGGTCCTTGTGCAAGGAAGGCATGGGCCCCCGACTGCTGTCTGAATTATAAAATATATCAATAAGAAGAGTTTACAGGACCACTGAGGTTTCTGGGCCCTGCTGCTGCTCCACCTGTGACACCAAAGGACGCTGGAAGCACATTTTCTATTTGGTAAGACATTGGAGAGAGTCCTCTGGACCACTGACTGCTTAACCGAGAACACTGTCACTGTAGGAAAAGGGAAGATGTCCATATGGGACATTTTGCCCTTTGGGGGATAACCTTTCAGCCCCTTTGGGTGTTGGTATCAGATCCATGGTTAGTGACCGCAATTGAGGTCAATCAATTGATGTTTTCATGTCCGAACCACAGATAGGAAAAGGACACCCACCCCTTTCACACTGCCTCCTGTTAGTGATTCTGACAGGGTTACAAAAGCCCTTTTACAAGTCGGTGAGTCTTTTTTTTTCAATCATGAAAGGGCTTCTTTAAATAGTGAAAAAAATATTTTGCAGTCACAAACCCTGTGTTTTTGCAAATTGCAGGCTTTGCAACTACAAAAGAACTTTGTACCACACACTTTTAGTTCTTTCGAGGTGAGAATCTTATGGTATACGGGGGTTTAGCACATTTTTGGCAATAGTTGAGGATGCTTTCCGAGTTATATGAGTTTACTTTAGAAAGAAAAGTAATCAGGGAAGGTGTTTATTTTGTTATGTATGTAGTTTGAAATGTGCACCTTAAAGGCATGATATAGACATGCAAGTTGAAAAATGTATAACAGTATTGTTGGACTCTCTTTGTAGGGTTATCCCCCCCAAATGTTTTGCCTTCATACCTTCTATTTGTTTTCTGAATTCGCTTTTGTTGGCCTTCTTCACTTAACCACTGTTAACCAGTGCTAGAATGCTTGTGCTCTCTCCTTTAAACAAGATAACAATGGCTTACACCTGATTGGCACACTCAATTTACTTATAAATCCCTAGTAAATTGTTATACCATATACCCAGGTCCTGTAATTTTTTGAACTTTATTTATTCAATTTTTCAAATATTAACTGAGCGGTCATACATAGTCTTCAAAAACATATCTCCATCCATTTGTTTCCAGTTGGTGGCAGAGTCCAAAGTGCACATCAATAATGCATGTTTATCTATGAAATGGTGGAGGAGTAACATCATATATATTTATCGCAACACACAATTCTCAACATTACGTTTTGCTGTTACTATCAAAACCATAATTCTGACCATTTCCATTTCCCATTGGGTTCGGAAGCTCCCTGCATAGCTCTCTCCAAAGTGCAATGTCCTTGGCTAGTTCTTCGTCCTTCCGACAAGCTTTCATTTGCAATTCTTCTGGAAGGGACCGTTCACCCACATCTCTAATGTCGGGCCTGTGTCGTCATCCAGCATATAGCTACCCTCCTTTTGAACAGTACCAGAGTTAATTGTAGCAATTTATTAGCCATTTTCTGTTTCTTGGGATTTGGAAATAGCCACAGGAGTCAATGCTCTGGCTTGACCTCCACTGGTATTCCCACCTCCTCGCGGACCCTCGCTACTATACTAGTCCAATACTGCTGAACCTCTGGACACTCCCACGCCAGGTTCACAGACCCTGCTTGAGTCCTGTTAAATCTAGGGCATTTATGGGGATGAGTTGCACCTTTGTGATAGAGCCTCACAGGGGTCATGTACACCCTCTTCAGGTGGTTATAATACAACAGTTTTAGGCGGGCATTGCAGGCACCTTGAGTGTTAATGCATATGCCCTCGCACAGCTTTTTTCTCGCAGCGGAGACAGTATGTCCTCTTTCCATGCATCCCATGCCTTAAGGGCTAGTGATCCAGAGTCTGCCCTCATAACTTTATATAGCAATGATACAAGACTGCGCCCACTGCCACATGTAAGCAGTATTGTATTGTGCTGTATTATATTCTTGTATAGCGCATATTGTCACTCTATGGGTATCCTGGTGCTTCAACTAATCAGGTGGCACCAACAAACAGTAATCCTATTTGCCATAAAAAAGCTCGTATTACTCATTCCTTGGGAAGAGCCAGGCCATTAAGCTTTTTCTGAAGAGAGATAGGGAATTAGATTGTCTTAATACTCTGGGGCAAGCCATTCCAGAGGTGTGAGGCTGCTACTCCAAAAGCTCTGCCTCCCATCCTGGTTTTCTTAAATCTGGTAGCGGTTACCAGATTTGCATTGGAAGAGCGAAGATTTCTCCTAGGGTTGTACTAGGTAAGATTTTCCTGCAGAGGTACTGGGCCCAAACCATGTGCTGCTCTGAATACAACACAGAGAGACTTAAATTGAATTCTCTCCTTGATGGGGAGCCAATGAAGGTCCCTTCGAGCCAGCGCCGTTGAAGATCTGCGCTGCCCATTTAGCACTCATTTTGCTGCTATAGACTGGACTCTGCAATTTTAACAATACAGAATGACAAGAGTCTCAGTCGTCTGAGGCATATTTGGATATGTGGGCCATGTAACCATGACCCGCATATTGGAGATACTGCCCCTGTCCCAGATACCCAGGCCCTGTAAATTAAATACTACTAGTGAGCCTATAATACTCATTGTGTCACCCACTTAGGTAGCCCGTTATAACATGTCCCAGGTCTGCCATTGCAGCCTGAATGTAGTTTTAAACTTCCAGTTCGACTTGGCAATACAAACCTTTTCCGCGTCTTATACTCCCCTTTTATTGCACACAAGACACCCCTAAGTTAAGCCCTAGGTAGTCCATAGGGCAGGGCACATTATAATTAGAAGGTTGGACATATACTTTTAAGTTTTATGTGTCCTGGTGGTGAAAAACTCCTAAATTCGTTTATCACTACTGTGAGACCTACCTCTCCCATAGAATAACACTAGGTTGCCTTATTACATTTAATAAGTGCTAACTTTTGATCGAGAACAGTTGAGTATTTTGTGTTTGGTATCTGAGAAATTGTAATTAAAAATCCTCTTTAATGGCAAAGTTGGATTTTAAGTTAAAATTTTAAAATGCCACATTTAGAAAGTTTAAAAAAGAACAATTGATGGACAGAATACTGAACAATGTCAAACATTCACCCCAGTACAGAGATCTGGCCCTAAATCCTTCGTTTTTTTGCTCTTCATGCCATTCCAGTTTAAACCCAGCCATAGGCAAATCAGTCCTGAATCTTCTCCCCCTGGGAACAGTCCAGTCTGAACTGCCAGGCCAAGGCCTATCTGGACCGCAAACAAGCATCCTGGGATCAGTTTCAGGGTATCACCCATCATCAGCCAGGCTAGCTTGACTCCAGTGGCATGGAGAGCACGGGACACATGTCTGGGCATACCCGTCCCACTCGGAGTGACAAATGCAAAAAGAACAATTGATGGACAGAAAGCGGAACAATGTCAAACATTGACCCCAGTACAGAGATCTGGGCCTAAATCCATAGTTTTTTGGCTCCCCATGCCATTCCAGTTTAAACCCAGCCATATTCAAATCAGTCTTGACCCTGCTCCCCATGGGAACAGTTCAGTCCGAACTTCCAGACCAGGTCCTCCCTGGCCCAGAAACAAGCATCCTGGGACGGTTTCGGGGTATCGCCTCTCATCAGCCAGGCTATCTTGACTCTAGTGGCATGGAGCGCATGGGACACACGTCTGGGCATACCCGTCCTACTCGGGGTGACAAATGCAAAAATACCAATTGATGGACAGGGTCAAGAATAATTTGCAGAGGAGGAGCTTCGCGGGCAACCAAGATGGCCGCGTGAGCTCGGAGCTCCGAAGACCCTCCGATCCTCCACATTGATCCTGTTATCTATCCTGTCCCACGGTGGTGGGAATCAGTTGTGGAGCTGTTGCGGATGCGGGGCCTGTTCTCCGATTGAAGATCCGGGCTTCCTACGCCGAGTTATACCGTCGTGAAGTTTGGTGACGACGACGCCATACTGGTCTGGCATTGTGAGGCTGACGGCGGTGCTTCTACACGGTGGCAGCTTGAGAGGGTATGGGCTGTCTTGCTCAGTATCGGTGACCTGACTGCCCTATCTGGTGGCCTGGAGCTCTACTGCGACGGTGGAGGCGATTGCTGACTTCGAGCGTCTGGTGGTGGTAGTGTTGGCTTGACCCCGTCTCGGGTCGCATGATCCCCGTCGCCCATCATGGCGGGCAGAGGAGACCCGGACAAGGGGAAGCCCCCAAGAGTCAGCAGGAAACCTTCCCTCTCGCAGCCTACTATTTCTGAGCGCTTCTCCCTTCCTAAGGGTTCGCCTGGTGCTTCGGGCCGCACCAAGGACTCACACCGAGATGTGTCTCCGGAAGATACTGAACCCACCCTCCGGGACGTGATGGGGGCCATTGCGGGCGTTCAGGCCGAAATGCATAAGCAGCACGAAGTGTTGTCGCACAAGGTGGATACCCTCACGATTGAACTCAACTTAATCAGAGCCGACCTCGGGAAGACTAACGACAGGGTCAAGTCGCTCGACATCAAGACGTCGAGCTTGACTACGGACATGTCTGATGTGCAGTCGGAGGTTCGGGACTTGAAGGCCGCTAATTCAATGCTTGCCCGCCGGCTTGATGATTTTGAGGGACGGGCACGGCGCCAAAACGTCCGCATTATTGGTGTACCGGAGGGTGCGGAGAAGGACGCTGCCGATTTATTTTTCGGGGACCTGGTGGTGAAGCACTTGGCACCGGGTGGCCTGAGCAAGTTTTTCTCAGTGGAGCGAGCGCATAGACTGCCTGGAGGCCAGCCGAAATTGGAGGCGCCTCCGCGCCCCATCATTGCCAGACTCTTTAACTACAGGGACCGTGATGCGATCCTGCAGGCATCAAGGAGAGGAGGTCCGTTGAAATATCAAAACGCTGATGTGAACTTCTTTCCTGATTTCACCCAAGCGGTGCAGAAGCGCAGACAGAGCTTCATGGGTGTTAAACGGAGACTGAGGGAGATGGGGCTGAAATACTCCATGCTCTACCCAGCGAAGCTTCGCATAGAACATGGTACTCGAGCGGTATTTTTTGACTTTCCGGAGGCAGCTGGGGACTGGTTGGACACTCTGCCCCAACATCGGACTCCTTCTGAGGACCAGTCGGAGGGGGCGTCAGGTGGTCCTGGCTCTCAGGAATGAACCGTCTTTTTTCCGGATCCCTTTCGGTGGAGGACCCTGCAGATGCGAGCAGTTACTGACTTTTGTTTTCTTCTTTCATTTCTGTTGTTCTTTAACTTTGGAGGGTAACGGGGGGTGATAGGATGTCTCAATTCTCCTCTGGGGGCTTTTCGTAGGTTAGTTTACTAGGGGCGACAGGCACACTGCTAGTTGGGGGGGCTTTTTAGTCTAATGCAGGGGTTCAGGGTGGGGGGTGGTTGGATTGTGTGTTCCTCTTTTACGTTTCCCTCTTTTCTCTTACTATGGCAAGGCTATTATTGTTCTGGTTGCAGCGTCGTAGTGGCCATTTTCTTGGGGTGGTGGGTGGGACGGGGCGTCTTTGATGATGGGGGGTAGGACCTTAAATGTGTTGAGTTGGAACGTGAATGGGCTGGGGGATCGTATTAAACGCGGGGTTGTGTTGCAAATGTTTAAGCGTTGTGTACCCGATGTTATTCTCCTGCAGGAGACGCATCTCATTGGAAATACTTGTCATGCACTTAACAGAAAGGGATTTAAAATGGTGGCTCATTCCGGGTTCTACTCGGGGTCCCGAGGGGTTGGCATCATGGTGCGCATGTCCCTTCCCTTGGAGGTGGAGTCCACTGTTATTGACGATAGGGGCCGATATGTTGTTGTGGTGGGTAGGTGGGAGGGGCGCACCCTGATTTTGGTTTCAGTTTACGTCCCCCCGGGATTGCAGACGACTACCTTCCAGGATCTCGGAGGCGCCATTTTGGGCCTCCCGGAGGGTTCGCTTGTCCTTGGTGGGGATTTTAATTCCGTGGTTTCAGGGACCCTTGACCGTTTTCCGTCCAGAGATCTTCGCAGTGCGCAATCGTCGCTCCCGAATTTCATGAATACATTGGGCCTTATTGACTGTTGGCGGCTTTTACACCCTGCCCAGCGGCAGTACACCTTTCACTCGGGCGCACACTGTAGCCTTTCCAGAATTGACTACATCTTGATTCCCGCGGTCCAGGCATCGACTGTCTCTGGAGCCCGCCTTATGGCCAGAGGTATATCGGACCACTCCCCTGTTTGGGTGTCCTTTGACTTTGGTACTGCAGCGACGACCAGGGTGGCGCCGGTCAACCCGTGGTACTTCCGCAACCCCAAGACTCGAGACCTCCTAGCTAAGGCCATCGACCTGTATTTCACTGAGAATACGGGTACGGTGACGTCGGCCTTATCCCTCTGGGAGGCCTTTAAGACTGTCCTGAGAGGAGAAGCCTTCTCCCTGATAGCCGAGGTGCGCAGACGGAGGGATGAAGACATGGTGCGGTAGGAATCGGATATTGCGGACCTGGATTCCCAGTTGGCGTTAGACCCGACGCCCGAACTGCTGCACGCTCTCTCCCTAAAGCAGTCGGAATATCGAGCCACTGCTACTGACGCCGCCAAGGCGATGGGCAGGGAACAGCAAGGGAGGATATATGATGCGGGGGACAAGGCGGGCAAGCTCCTTGCCTGGTTGGATAGGAGGGAGTTGGCTTCCCGTGTAGTGCCTGAGATTCTGGGCGAAGACGGGGTGGTGATTACTGACCCCAGTGCTATCGCCTCGGCCTTTGCCGACTATTTCGAGGTGGTTTACACCTCGGTTTCCACCTTGACTGAATCAGACTCTGCCTCCTTCCTGGAGGGGGTTGAGCTTCCTTGTCTGTCCGACACTGAGCGTGAAGACATGGACCGGGGTATTACGGCAGACGAAGTGGCGCTTGCGCTAAGGTCCCTGAGATCTGGCAAGGCTCCCGGCCCTAATGGTCTTCCGGTGGAACTCTATAAGATTAAAGCTGATACGGTTGCAGTGCCCCTGCGGCGTATGTTCTTGGAGGCCCGGGAGGTTGGTGAGCTCCCTTTGGATCAGCGCCTGGCCACCACTGTGGTCATTCATAAGGAGGGGAAGCCCCGAGACCTTTGTAGGCCATATCGCCCGATTTCTTTGCTAAATGCCGAACCCAAGATCTTGGCTAAGTTGCTGGCTAATCGGCTCGTGGGTGTGATCGCGGACTTGGTCCATCCAGACCAGTCGGGCTTTATACCCCACCGCAATACCGCCCTTAACCTTCGGAGACTTCACGCAGTTATGGCGTGGGTGAACAAGCTTTGCGAGCCGACGGTCCTGGCTTCACTGGACGCAACGATGGCGTTTGATTCCCTTGAGTGGAATTATCTTTGGGCGGTACTGACCAAGTTTGGGTTCGGTCCCGAATTCATAAGTTGGGTTCGGCTTCTCTATGCCTCCCCGTTGGCTAATGTAACAGTCAATGGCCGGGTGTCTGCTTCTTTCGCCTTACGCAGGGGTACTAGACAGGGTTGTCCGCTATCACCACTCCACTTTGCCATGGCGCTTGAACCGCTGGCTGCCTGGATCCGCACTCACCCTGACATCTGTGGAATCAAGTGGTCGCCTGGCTTTGAGGATCGAGTCTCGTTGTACGCGGACGACATTCTGCTCTACCTTACCTCCCCCTGTCGGTCTTTGATTGTTATGTTTGACGTGCTGTGCACCTTTGGAGGGTACTCGGGCCTGGTTATCAACCGGTCCAAATCTTACCTTTATGCGCTTACCGGGGACATTCCGCGCCTTCCTAGGGGCTGTGCGATACAGGTCTCGCAGCAGGGATTCAAGTACCTGGGTATCTATATTTGAAAGGATGCCCAGGTGCGCTACACCAACAACTTACTTCCCCCCCTTGCGCGCCTTAGGCGCGACGTAGAGGGTTGAAAAGACGGCCGCCGTCCCTGTTGGGCCGCGCGGCCTTATTTAAGATGATGTCCCTGCCGAGATTCTTATACGCGCTTCAAAACACGCAAGACCCCGTCCCTTCGAAGTATTTCAGGGAAATTGAAGGTCTACAGCGGGCCCTTTTGTGGTAAGGTAGGCCGCGTATTGCCGTAGTTAAGCTGACCATTCCGTGGTACGACGGCGGTATTGCCTTGCCTGATGTCCGCCCGTACTACTGGGCCTCCCAATTGGCTGCTCTTAATCATGGCTTTTACGGCCCGGCTGAAAGCCCGGGGTACGCCATGGACCGCTGGCTCATGAATGACGGGATGTATTACAGGGCGTTGTACTCTAGATCTCTGGACGGAAGATTGACTTGTCCCACCAAGACCGCTGTTCATATATGGAGGGCCATTACGAAGGCTCTGGGGTGGAAAGGCAGGCTTACTATGGCCACTCCCCTCTATGACTCCGACCTGTTGGGTAGGTTGTGGCACTCGAAGGGGTTTGACCGTTGGGACCTCATTGGTATTTCCAAGGTATCTGATGTGATGGCCAGAGGAGAAATTAAATCTTTTGAGACTTTACAGACTGAATTCCAACTGGGTGCCACGGAATATTTTAGATATGCACAGTTGAGACATGCCCTTACGTCCGCCCTTTCTGTTGGTGAGAAGGTCCCAGAGTCGTCCCCGCTGGAGGATAGAGTGCTGCACGGCCACATGCCGGATAGCGCCATTTCCCTGTCTTATAAAAAGCTAATAAACGTTCGGTCGGACCTGTTGTTGAAAGTGCGTGATCAGTGGGTGCGTGATGGGATTGAGTTGGATGATGAGGATTGGCAGTGTGCGGTGTCTTCCCCCAAGGAAGTAGCGATTTCGGCCAGGCTGCGCTTAGTTCAGCTTAAAATTCTCCACAGGGTTTACGTTACTGGCCCCAGGTTAATTCACATGGGGCTCTCTCAGGATGGCCTTTGTAGGCGAGGATGCGGTGCACTGGCCACCTTTATGCATACTATTTGGGAGTGCCATGCCATTGCCTCTTATTGGGAGCGGGTGCATGCGGTTATGCGTGATGTGACTGGCGTTGATTTGTCCGCGGAAGCGCGACGTTGTTTGTTGAATGTGTGGGGTCCGACCGACTACAATAATGCGCAAACTCGTTGGGTCACGCTAGGGAACATGGTGGCCAAGCGCGATATTGCTCAAAAATGGGGCGCCCCGACCCCCCCCACTGTGAGTCTTTGGAAAACCAATATGGACTGGTGCATGCTCCGTGAGAAAACTGTTTATTTAGCTAGGGGTAAGCCCAAGATGTGGGGGCTGGTCTGGGGGGCATGGAATGCTTACAGGGGCGATATTTGTATACCCCCTGATGCGGGCCCGCTGGAGGTTCGTCTTTCACCCTAGCCGTTCCTTCCACTCAATGTTTCATTCTAACGTAATCCTGTTCTTTCCTCCCCCTCACATTTGTATGCCTTGTTTGATATGCTTACGTTCAAGATGCTGTCAGGTCCCGCTCGCCCCCCTGGATTTATGCTTTACTGCTTTTATGGTTGCTTTGCCACCTTTTCCTCTTTCCCCTCCCCTCTTTTTCTTCTCTTTTTTCACTTAGGTTTCCTTATGGTTCCTTCGGTTCTCGTTTCTATTATAAAATTAAACCTGATTATTCCTTTAATTGTTTTGTGCACACCTATCCTCCGTTTTTATTATGCTGCCTAGCCTCAGGGATGTAAGGCTGAATAGCTGTGTGCTTTGATTCATCAATAAAGGTTTTCCAAAAAAAAAAAAAAAAAAGAAGAATTTGCATATGTTGGGCTCAAACTGGGGTGTCATAGTGAGCAAAAGAACGATGGATTAAACCCAGATCTGATCTGTTGACTAGGGGTGAGTGGTTGAAAAGTTGCCATTTTCTTTCCCTTTTTGGTGCCTGCAGCCTGCTCCAGGGTAACATGATTAGATGTAGCTGACCGTTGGACTTTGTTTCTTCTCCCTGTCACACAATGGAGGCATTAGATGTGACTGAAAGGGTCATCTGCTGCCAAAATGAGGGGGAGGACGGAGCACAACCCCACTTGCAACTGAATAGACTGTGCTCTGCCTTCATACAGAGGACATGTCACCCCTAGGAACTTTGCACCGGTCAGACGTTGTGCAGTGGTGGGTCCAAAGGAGATCAGTCAGGCCGGTCTACGCATCAGGGGCAATACGCTGGCACAAGGTCTTTGTGTCCCTGTCAACGGCATCCTCGCTGCCACTGAATCTGCGCATTGCAGCTCGGTGCCAATGCTTTGCTGCAGCTGCGCAGATCAGGACTGGCACATTGTCCTCACTGTGGATTAACACTGACGCATCGCTTCGACAGCACCCCGCATCTTTGGTTTAAGGTACTTTTGTTCAGCGTGCCTCATTGGGCCCCTGTATCCGGCCACACTCCATGGTGGGCGGTTTGAACTTTTGACTATGTCATGGTCCGGCATGAGTAGATATCCCAAAAAAGGGCTTATTGCTTCTGAGCATTTATGTAATTAAGCACTACTTTTCTAACCTAGTGTGGAATCTTTAAAAACATTTTTTATAAGTGTCTTTATTATTGTTTTCATGAAAAAGAAACATATATACCCAAACAGCCGTTGCTGGCCCCCATGTTAAATACAGTAGGTAAATCACAGAGTAAAGTTGACTGCATAAAGTCCACAGTATCATACTCATAAGGACACAGTCCTGAACAGTGTACAACGAAGAGCAGAGCCCAAAATATTTTCACCATTTACTACCGACTTTTGTGTTTTTTTTGGGCAGCCCCTGGCTTGATGTACTGGCTTGCCTTGTTGTGCACATCAGTCAATGCTATGGCGCATTGAGACAGCAAGGGCGGATGGGAAATTTCCACCTGCGGTCTATTCCTCATTTCCCAACTATGGTGGCCACTCCAATCACTGCCCAATCGGCACTCATGCCTCCTATCCCCTCAAAGATTCCTAAAAGAATGATCTTCGGTGAGAGCTCCACTTCCCACCCTACTACCTCCGATAGTGTCTTAGTCACTTCACTCCAATAACTCACAATGAGGCTGCATGTCCGGACTATAGAGTAGAAGTCCACAGGAGCATGTGGACACCTGAGGTGCCCCTTGTGTAGATGGCTGGGAGTGAGATATGCATAGTGGAGATAAAGAGTCAGCACCAGTCGCAGCCTGGAGAAAATTGTGATGGTGAGTGGGGCCATCTTGGCGACCCACCAATCCTCGTCCTCCAGTTGTCCCATCAACTCCTCCCATTGGGCTCGCAGCTGTGTAAATGTGGGGCGTTAATGGTTAAAGAGCAGTACATTTTGGAGATTCCCCCTTTCGATAAAACACCCACCGGAATTTAGCCTCCATAAGACTATATTCGGGTAGTGCCATGCCCGAGAGACATGCACCCTCAATGCGTGTCTTAGTTGAAGATATTTGTGGAATTCTGTGGATGATAGAGCATAGGTCAATTGGAGCCCTTGAACAGAGTGTATATGGGTGCCAGACCAGACGTCCCCCAGCAGGGATATGCCTATTGTGTCGCATTGGGTAAATCCCTCAGGTCGACTGTCTCATGTAGCCACCTCCTCCTCCACAAGAGGGTCTGCAAGGTGAGTTTGGAGTTCCAGCCCATGTAACGAAGCACTGCAATGCAGCTGAGGAAAACCAACCAGGTCACCTTGGTTAAGCTTCTATGAATTTGGGTCCCATAAAGCATTCCCAACATGGCCCTAAAGCTCAACAAAGTCAACTCGTCTCTGTTTGCTGGATCCAGCCAACCCCTTTTGAACCAGTTGTTTATAACTAGGATCTGGGACACCAAATAATAGAGGTAGAGAATGGCCATATTCAAACCCCCGCATATGGTGCCTGTTGACATTTAGCAAGAGCTAACCTCAGCTTGGATTTATGCCAGTGAAAGGACGGCGCCAAGGTGTCCATGTCCCTGAATAAGCAACAACAGAGACTTCTCCAAAACGAATTAGTTAGAACATGGCAATATGTCCAAGATACATAAACTGTGGTTTTTAGTGTTTATTATTCAAAGGTATAAAAATATATTAATAGATCATTTTCTTTTTATACATATATATATTCATTATATAAGCATACTGTGAAACAGAAACATACATAAAAAAATTTTGCCACATGATATCTTGAAGAGCACCACCAACAACACAATAAAAAAGTATACTGACATACGAAATCTAAAGTATAATGCCAACTAACAAAACATCTGAAAACTTAACACAATACAAAAACAGGTAAACAATGAACAATCATAACAAGAAGAAAAGAAACATTCACAGAAAGGCAAACAACAATTGTTAATTTTATTTAGGATTACTCAAATGTTCATTGATGCATATTTCAGTAGAATAGCGCCGACACGTATTTCGGAAATGACTAGGAGATGGACATATCCTTCATCAGGGCATTGGGTATACGGATATGTTCAGTGGCAAGGGGCCAACTGTGAGAAATACACTCTCACTATTTGTAATATACAGGGCGCTCAATCTCTAAAGCACAACCAAGGGTCAGAGGAACAAAAAAATATAATATAATAAATGAATATAAATTAAAATCAATAATAAATAAATAAGACACAGGGGGCTGAAGCCAAATGAGACAAAATAAAGAATATTGGTGTATCACCCGTTTGTGTATGATTGGAAAGAGAGAGGATAGTGTGTGCAGGTAGTCATGCTATACCATAAAGAATGAATATATATAAAGAACATCAGGATGTGTACCATAGTCAAGGTGATATAAGCCCAATACTATGACACCAAAAAGGAGAAAAGAAAAAAAAGAAGACCCAAATGCTATACAATTTTTGTGCGAAAGTCATAAAGAACGTTGAAGAAAGAGAATAGACTATACAAGCCACCTACTTGTTGAAAATATGCTCCAAATAAAATGCAAACAAGAATGTAGTGGTGGTTTTTCTGGCTGAGATGAGCCTAATAGGGTTGAAAAATCACTAGTCCAGTGTAAATTCTAAAGATGTAAGGAATAGCATGAGACTAGTGCGGGGGGAAACCTGACCTAACATAAAGCGAACTAAAATATGGCTATATCTATAGTTGGCAAGAATATTGGTGGGCCAGATCTTGCGGTCCAAAAGGACACGAGGACTAATGAGTTTATATTGAACCAGCAGCTAATTGAGTAACGGGAGAATGCCGGTAGTGCACATAAGTATGTCCCTAATGGGAAAGGCGCTTACCTTTAGAACGAAGAAAGATAGGATACAAACAGGAAGGTACATGGGGTCCCAAGGAGCACTAGAATTGAGTCAGACTAACAGGTCTGTAAAGACAGAGAATCAAATTAGACCGCAGTAATTACAGAGGAATAACTAAAGTGCAAAGAAAAACACGGGCAGGGTCTTACCCGGGCGTCCCAATGAGACGTAGTCCCTAGGGACTACCGTTGGAAAATGCTGCAGTTGGAGCGTATACTCTAGCGCCCCAAAGGGTACTGCTCAATAAGAAAAATGTCTGCAAAACGATTAAAGCATGGAGCGTGTATCTTTATGGAACCGACACACTCTGGTCGCCATTTTAGAAGTACACTGATCGATAAGTGGCTGCCATATATAAATGAGCAAACCTGTATATGTAAACTAATTGGCGATGTACTGGCTAAAAGGTAAAAGCCATCAATCTGCAAGGAGTAATGTAGACCGTAGTGGAATAAATCCCCAAATAGGGAAAATACCCGGCTGGATACAGCACAAAAGAAAATACCTGAACCAAAACTGCCGAAAAAATGTGGTGTTCACTCCTGGAGCAAAAGCAGAACTCAATACAGGACAGCTAGTGAGGGGAATTAAATGAAAAAGATGGGGATAAACTAAATGAATTGTTCCCATACCCAGAGATAAATGGAGGGCCTGGGGGGAAAAAAAAAGATGAAAGAAAAGAGAACTAGGATAAAATGTACTAGTACCGGTGGGGATCCATGTCCATGTCCCTGAACCACTGGCGGGCCACCAACTGAGGGAAAGTTTGAAAAAGGTATGGAAACCGTGGCAGAATCATCATTTTGTAGAGTGCGATCCGCCCATCACATTAAATGGGAGGGTTTCACAACTTTTCAGATCTGCTTTCACCTTGTGAAATGATGGGGTGAAATTAAGGTTATATTCCAGCTCAGGATACAGTGCGACGTGGATCCCTAGGTAGCGTACAGGAATGGATGTCTGCCACTCAACACTCTCTCGAGAGGGATGGAGCAGGACCAGGACTAATTTAGCATGATTAACCTGTAGGCCAGAAGCCTTTTCATAGAGCTGGAGAATTTGAAGGCAGCGCGGGCTGGTCACTGAACGGTTAGACAGGAACAAGAGAATGTCATCTGCATACAAAGCAATACGGTCATCATGGCCCATATCCCATGACCAACCCTGAACCTGTGCCTCACAGCGAATAAACTGTACTAGGGGTTCAATGACAAGGGCAAAAAGGAGAAGGGCCTGCAGGCAACCCTGCTTTGTGCACTGGCAAATAGGGAACGTGTCTGAGACCCCGCAGTTAATTTGTCCCAGCGCAGTCGGATTGGAATAAAGCAGTTTGACTTAGTCACCAAAATGAGGTCCCAGACCTGAGGTAGGTAAGTCCAGTCCACAATGTCAAATTATTTTTCAAAATATATCAACAGCAGGGATAGGGATGGTGTCAGGAGATGTCGGCGGGTCCGAGCAACATTAAGCCGCCTGATGCAATTCCTCGTTTCTCTAGTCAGCATAAAGCCACATTGGCCAGGGTGTATAAGTGTGGTCAGGACAGTTTACAGTCGCTTGGCAAAGAGTTTAATATCCCCATTAATGAGTGAAATGAACCGGTATGCCGCAGAAACGTTGGGTGGGCGGCTCAACTTTGGGAGGACCACAAAGGTGGCCATATCAAGTTTATGTGGAAAATGGTCTATCGGCCTAGCGACTTTGTTGTAAAGAGTCAACAAACAGCAGGTTTCCCTTTTCCTCACTTTATCAAGGATAATGATCCTCATGGGTCAAAAGATCTTAGTGCGCCCTTCCCACCCAACATGAGTATGGTCAATGCGAGAGTTACCAAATGCACAAAACTATTTTGGGACAATTTTTCAACAAGAGCACATTCTCAAACATGAGTTTAAAATTTCAATGATTTATTGAAAAAATGGTTAAAATTATCAGTATTCTATTTGGGTCATGGTGTACATTCTTTCCAAATCAGTAATCACAATTAAAAAAACATTTCCATTAAAATCAAGAACAAACACAATTTATTGCAAACAATTCTTTTGGTCACTTTATAGTTAAAAATATAACAAACAAATTGTCGACGCAGCGTTTCGGTGACATACACAATCTTGCACCTTCTTCAGGACTTTGTTCATTACATGTACATCTAGAAAATATATAATGACTCTCCATAAGGCCCTGCTCATGGTGGTACTCATTACTTTGCTGTCTTTAAATTTATACATTCTCATTCATCACCCTGTTATTTGGTAACCCCACATGACCACTATTACAGTGCTCCTTATGGTTTTTTTTCTAATACTGTGGTGCGCCCCCTCCCACAGAGATTTCATTGTGCGCATACCTATTGGCTCCAGATGGAACCTCAAAAGTTCTGTATGGTTAAAAACTCTTCAGGTCCCAAATTTGACAAGCTGAAATCCAGGAAAGAGAGAAAATAATTACTCTGTCCTTTTTTTCTTTTATCCACTATATCAGCCTCAGCTTTTTTTGTGCTGGGTCTTACCTAGGGGTTTTTCCTTTTCTGTGGGAGGGGGCGCGCCACAGTATTAGAAAAAAACCCATAAGGAGCATTGTAAGGGTGATGAATGAGAATGTATAAATTTAAACACAGCAAAGTAATGAGTACCACCATGAGCAGGGCCTAATGGAGTGTCATTATATATTTTCTAGATGTAAATGTAATGAACAAAGTCCTGAAGAAGGTGCAAGATTGTGTATGTCACCGAAACGCCGCATCGACAATTTGTTTGTTTTATTTTTAACTATAAAGGACCAAAAGAATTGTTTGCAATAAATTGTGTTTGTTCATGATTTTAATGGATTTTTTTTTAATTGTGATTACTGATTTGGAAATAGTGTACAGCACGACCCAAATAGAATACTGATATTTTAACCATTTTTTCAATAAATCATTGAAATTTTAAACTCATGTGTGAGAATGTGCTCTTGTTGAAGAATTGTCCCAAAATAGTTTTGTACATTTGGTAACTCTTGCATTGACCATACTCATGTTGGGTGGGAAGGGCGCACTAAGATCTAGTGGCCCATGAGGATCATTATCCTTGATAAAGTGAGGAAAAGGGAAACCTGCTGTTTGTTGACATTGTAACCCATCCCTTTTCCGGTTGAAGGGTAACTCCCTTGTGATTTTGTTGTAAAGAGCAAGCAGGTGCACGGAGAGGATGTCTGTATATGTACTATCAAATTCAGTATGGTAACCATCAGGGCCGGGTGTTTCCCCAGTTGACAGGTCAGAGATGGCTGTGGTTATGGCTTCAACCATAATTGTGTTTTTTAAGTCATTGTAGGAAACTGGATTTTTGCTGCAGTCCCCCCCCCCACACACACATTTTGCCTGGCTTTTTATGCAACTTTGATTGAGGTGTATTGGATCCCTGCTGACCTGGTTCCCACTACCAGTGTTCTTTACCTAAACAATACCACAATTGCCCCACCTTCAGTTACCCCTGTAAGTCCTTAATAAGTGGTACCCCTGGTACCTAGGGCATGGGTACTGAAGAGAGTCCTCTGGGGTTACAGCACTGGTTGTGCCACTCCAGAGACCCCTCACCAAGACTATGCTCTCTGCCATTACAGGCTGCGTGTCGTGGTGTAGAGAAATCCAAAGAGCCCACATGACACACAACACCTGTGTGCCATGCCTCCCATACACTGCATAACGTATAGGTTATTCCCCCATTCTTCAGGCCTTTAGCCCTAAGGCAGGGTGCACTATATCCTATGTCAGGACATATCAGCATGAGCAGATATGCCCCTACAATGTCCAGTCTATTCTGAGATGTTGTAAGTGCACAGGGAAGCCATGAACGTGCTGGGTCTGGATACTTGTCAACATGAGTTTCCTAGCTCCATGATGGCTTAACTGATTTCTAAGTTCTTTGTTGCCAAACATCTTGTCTTAATAAATTCTCACTGATGACAGTGGTGGATTTATGAATAAATTCACACAGCAGACCCTTTTAGAGAGTCCCCTGAAACCCTACCAAGCACTGGTGTGATTCCTGAATTGTTTTTGCCAGCCTGCCACTACCAGACATGTTTCTGACCTCATGGGGTGAGAGCCAGCGCTATCAAAGGACAAAGACAAAGCCTGCTCTGGGCGTAGGTGCTTTACACCTCCTCCGGGACAGGATGGCCTTCCTGGGCGGGAAGCTTCAAAGGTGATGCCGCCTTTTAAATCCAACCCAGGAACCTCCAGATAGTGGGGGTAGCCAAGCCCCCTTTCCTGCTCCACTTTTGGTGGTAGGAAAGGTGGAAAAATTAGTTAGATTAGGATGAGGGTCCCCGCTTTGCCTACACCACCCCTAGGGCAGAGCAGGCGAGGTGAATCCCTCTCCTGAAACTCCACCATTTTGGAATTGTGGGGAAACATCCTATCAAGGCTACGGTAGTGCCTCTTCCGACAGGAAGTGGTCACTAGAGGGTGTAGACACCCTTAAGGTATGTGGCCCATTGGCTGCCACCTGTCTCCCATTATAACACCTCTAAATTCAGTATTTAGGTGGCACCCTGAGACCCCAACATTAGATTTGACTTACAATAGAAGACCAGGACAAAGAAGGCTGATTTTTTTGTTCTGGTTGTGCATAGATTTTCATTACTATTGTGATGCAAACTCAGCGCAAAATGTTTGGAAATCAGAACCGAAATATTATATACTGTCACAAGCAATCAATCAAACACATAATGTGTTAGTTTCCAACATACAATGATATATCCAATATTTAAGCAAATAAATAAGCATTTTGTTAAAATAATAATTTATAACATCAGCAAAAGAAAGCATAATAAAGTCACATTAGCCCCCTTCCTGTAACCTTGTAGCCTCAATATATATATCAACAATATTCAGACTAACAATTAACGTAATCAGGATTAACCTTTCCCCAGGGACATGCCCTGCTGCCAAACTGTAGAAAATAACTGGGTTCTTGCAAAAAGGCAGCTTGACCCTTTGTGCTCAGCAGAACTCCCTCCCCTGGCCTCCAGCAGTGGTCTTGCACTCTTTGATTAAGTCATGTGCTGCACAGTTCTAATAAGTGAATAGAACAGATAAAAGGCACAGCCTTCTCAATACCCGTCTCTCTAACAAAATCAAGTCAAGGTAAATTGTTATTAAAAGGGTGGCGTACACACATTTTTTGTGTCCCACCAACTGCATGTTTTTTCTACTCACTCTTTTTCTATGTTTTATTACTCCTGCAGCATCCCCCGGTTGAACGTCCTGAAGAGACCCTAAAATTGAGAGGGTCAAAACGCATCTACACTTTACTCTAGGGACTTGAATTAATTTACATGTACGAGGGGTCAACCCTTGAAAAGTCAGGTCTCTCCCTCTAGAAAATGACTTTCAACCACTGGTCTTAGAGTAATAATGGAGAATGGACAATTATTTTTGGGACATTCAGTCTGCCCTATTTGGCCTAATGAACTGAACTGGAATGGAGCAATGTTTCACACTATTTATTGAATTTTTGAATGTTTGCACAAAGTGGTTTTGGTTCTGTGGAATTTTCACTCATATGGATCTATTGTGCACTAGCAATGTAAAATCAAGTTTTATTCTGATGTGTATGATATGTGGAATTCCTTTTTGAGATCAGAAAGCGATGAATAAGATGATGAATAACAAATGTTGATAAATCAATGTGATCATGCAAATTAATTTCTTGATCATATGGTAACATTTGGTTGCTCAAAATGATCTAGGCGGGGCACTTATTTTTGCATTATACTTTTAGAAAGTTAGCATTTTATTACTTTAGCAATTTGGTGCCTTCTGCGCATTTCTGATCAATCTTAGGTGGGTGATCGCTGGGCTTTGTGTATTCCACCAAAGAGCCACACACAAAGGGAGCTTAGGTGTGACTTGATGGGCCATCCTGGGAGGATGGGAGGGAGAAGCTGGACCCAGCCTCTCTAACACCTGAATAGACTGTGTCCTGTCCCCTCACGGAGGCTGCATACCCCCTGTAGTGAGTCTGGAGTCAGTGCAGGAAGAGAGGACCTCTGTGCACTTCAAAGACCTGTCTTTGAAGTCTCCACCACTTCAGAGGCCCAACTGGTTATAAGTACTGGACCTCTGACACCATCGCTTCAATGTACTTCTGGATCTTTGAAGACTCTGCCCGGAAGAAGGACTGCTGTGCTGCTGAAGGACTACCACTCTGCTGGACTGCTGCTTTGTTGGACACCTTCATTGCTGTGCTGCCCTTCTGCTTGCTGTTCCCCTGCCTGGGTAAGAATGACTGGATCTGCATCACTTGAACCCAGAGTGACTCCAAGAGCTACCTGGCTGGCCTCCTGGTCTGAGGTCTCAGGGACATAAAATACTTCCAACCTACCTGCCTCTGGACCTGGACTCTGGTATCTGTGAGTTTGCCCTGCCAAGTGGTGGCACCCCCGTTCGGGAACTTTGGAAGTGGGCCTAAGGTGCTTGCTGCAGCAAAACCCATGCATCCTCTGTCAAACCAGTGTATCGCCGCCTTTGCGTGGATTAGTACCGACGCATCGTCCCTGGTACGCAGATTAGAACTGGCCCATCACTCCTGTTGGATGGATCAGAACCGGTACATAGCTCCTGTTTCATGGGCCAGAACCGGCTCATCGCCCCTTCTGAGTGGATCTGCCCCAACTCATCACCTTTGGAACCATCACTGCGCACAGCTCTGCCTGGGGCAAAATCTTCGTATCCCTGTCGATCCTCATTGCAGCTCTTCACTCATTGGAACCGACACATCGCTGCTGCTGCATGGACCAGGACCGGCGCATCACCCCCATTGCGTGGATCACAACCGGCACAGCGCTTCGGCTGCACCCTGCATCTTCGCCATCAGTGCAGCCAGGATTAAGGTACTTTTGTTCAGCAGGCCTCAGTGGGTTCCTGTATCCGGCCTGCACTCCACCATGGTCGGCTTGAACTTCAGACTATGTCCCGGTAGAGCGTGACCAGATATTGCAAATAAGAGCTTATTGCTTATAAGCACTATTTTACAGTTTATTCTTTACAAATTCATATTTCAAGCTCTGCTTATTTGATTTTTGTCATTCAGGTCTTGTTTTATTAACTAAGTTCTATTTTTAGGTCTCGCCTGGCACGGCAGTGCAAAGCTCTTCCCGCTATGCGAGGGCTTCTTGTAATCAATACAATTTTAGGAGGGGACTTAAAGCCCTGCACCTCTTTTCCATTGGCTGATGTCATCGTTTAGGGTAAATGCTGGCATGTGATTGGGAATTGTGCTTCTTTGTTACTGCCCTGTCCATTTTTCGGAAGGCCCATCTGGACAGGCCAACGCCATCTTTGTTTGCCATGTCGTATAAGGGTATGCTGGTAGCTTGTTTACTGGCTCCTGATTGGAAAGCCTTCCCGTTCCTCCCTTCACCCATCCCAAACCAAACTTCCCAGAGTTGTGTTCTTCATTTTTTGATCGGCTTCCCTGAGGCGGAGGGTACATTTAGCCATAAGTTTAATTGGAGCTTATGTCAATTTACTTGGCAACTTTGTGTTCCTCTTGTTTAGGTGTTGTGTCGAGCTTGTGTATAAGCATGGCGTCCAAATCATGGATGCTGCGCTTGCATTTTCCAAGGAGTATATTTAATTAATTATAAGCACGACTGCCGCCGCGCGGAGTCGTATTTTTTGTTGCACATCCTCTCCCTGATCGCTGCTTTCGCGCCGCAGCCCCCTCAAGCGCCTCTGTTCTTGCCCGTACCCTGCTCCGCAACGCAGGCCCCTCGTCAGCTCTTCCTTGTCACTGCCCGCCTTGCCACCACAGCTGCACAAGTTGCTGCTGGACTGCGCGGCCAAGCGCTTGGATGAGAACTGGGCCTTCGAGCGGGTTGAGAAGTGCTTCAGCTGCATCCCCGAGCTCATGTAGCACCGCATCGTTTACCGGACCTTCCCCCGCTCAGAGTGCCCATTTCTGGAAGATGTCTTATAGACATACACTTTTAACGCAAGCAAGTATTCATGAACAGATAGAGTCTAGCTCTGTGTACTATTGTGCACAATCTAACGTTTCATTATGGAGGGTTGATGTTAATCCTCCTCGGTTATCTGCACCCTCGTGTGCACGCTATTTCACGTCTGTGATTCTACAATCACTTACCTACATTGCAATAGACGGGGGACTTTTCATAGATGGGTGAGTGTATTATGCTTAGGACACTTTGACGGTATTTAGCGTGCAGATAACCCATTCCTTGCCTGTGCACTTGTGCAGTCGGAAACCATCTGAGGATTATAAGCGCTCTCAGCTTTCACACATCAATCAATCACAGATGCTAAGTAGAATTAACCACTTCCCTGCTAATGACAAGGTCAACTCGTCATGGGTTTTACCTGCCCTGTGCTTATGACGAGTTGACCTTGTCATGAACAATGGAAAATCTGTTACTGCAGCACCCAGCGGGAAAACCCCTTAGCAGCCAAAGTGTTAATGCAACATAAAACCGTGGGTTACCTGGTGAATAGACATTTTTAGTTTATATTTCATTTAGGGTTTTTCTAAAGCGCCACAAACTACATTGTTGCTGCTTCAGAGCACTAGAGCGGACGAGGGTAGCAAAATGCAAGCCATATGAGCAGGTCCAAGTGTTCTGCTTGAGAAATGGATATAGACCTTTTACCCTTAGTAATAATTATGAAGGTACATGTGGAATTTTGGACTAAATTATGGACCGTGACTGTAATAAATCACACTAGAGTGTTTTCTACACAATTTATTTTCAGGCACTTTTTGTTTGTTAACTTTATTAACAGTGCTTCCGTATCAATGTCTGTAATGTTCAGATGGAAACCCTCTGTTTATGATCCATGCACACCCGCTGGTAGCAGGGCGGTGATTACCATGTGAACAGGATCGCTCAGTGTAGTCAGTGTAGTTACCAGACCCTGTAACCAATGGATTTCAGACATGCTCGGCCCATCACAGCGCTTCTAAAACTAAATGTACATTCAGCTCTGGGCTGTTTTTTTTCTCTCAACGAAGCAGCGGTCCCGTCTTCATGCTGCCCCACAGCTGGTTAAAACAAGCATTTTCAATGCAATAGGTTTCGCATTGCGCGAGTTTAAGCTATTTGCATTGCAAATGACAATGCCTTTTATTTATGTTTTAAATGTCAATTGCTGAAACTTGCGTAAATGTGAGACCTATTGCATTGCAAATGCTTGTTCTCCTCTGGTGTGGAATCTTTTTGTGTGGTGTTTTCACTATTTTACGGTTTGAAGTGTTGCACAAATACTTTACGCATTGCCTCTAAAGTTAAGCCTGACTGATCTGTGCAAAGCTACCACAGGGTGAGCAAAGGATAATTTAGGGTTGCCTACTTCTTACCCTGACTAGGATTTTGGTTGCTGCTTGACTAGGGCACATACAGCCCACCTACAACCCAATTTCTAACAAAAGCATTTGTCTTTTTTAAGGCCTGCTTCAAAGTGGTGTTATTTTTGGGTCTAACTATTGTTAGTAGATATGGTTTTGCGTTAAAAACCATGGGTTGTTGCATGGGAATACTCGTGTACCACCCATGGAACGCCTCCTTGAAGCAGAGTAACACAAAACAGCGCTTACTTTGAGGCAACCTTCTAGTGCCAAACACATTTTGTGCTGGTTTTGCACAGGTTTGAATCACTATTGTGACGTGAACTTCAGCACAAAATGTTTGTACATCTGGACCGAAATATCATATACTGTCACAAGCAATCAAACACATAATGTGCTAGTTTAAAAAACACCAGGATATAAACAACAGTTAAGCAAATATATAAGCTTTTTATCACAATAATGATTTATTACATCGAAAAAACAAAACATGATAAAGTAGCCTCAGCCTCTTTCCTGTACCCCTGCAGGCTCAATATATATATATCAACAATATGCAAACTAACAATGAACTTAATCAGGATTAACCTTTCCCCAGGGACCTGCCCTGCTGCCAAGCTGTAGAAAATAACTGGGCATCTTGATCCTTTGTGCTCAGCAGAACCCCCTCCCCTGGCCTCCAGCAGTCGTCTTGCACTCTTTGCTCAAGTCATGTGCTGCATAGTTCTAATAAGCGAACAGAACAGGAAAAAGGCACTGACTTCTCAATAGCCCTCTCTCGACAGACACAAAGCAGATCACTGAAGGGCAACTGTATCAATGCGCTCAACTCAGCTACAAAAGTTATGTTTTTTTAATGGAAAATATAGTGTACAAGTGGTCGAGGTGGGGGTTGATTCATATCTGAAAGATACCCGTCTATGAATCCAGAACTCTGGGTGTTAGTAGAGAATCATCCTAGCAGAACAAACTAGAGACCATGTTGCTTTTTACTCTTGGACATTGTAGAGAGCCACTCGGGCTCTCTCCTACATTGTATCCATTGCCTCCACGCATGCACGCACACCCCGGGGCGGGCTCGCTCCGGGGGTATAAATAAACATGCGGAAGACCGCTCGTGGTCCTTTCCGGCTAACTGTATTGCGGTGTCTGTGTCCCTTTGTACAGGCCCCTCACCCACGTGTTGGGCCTTGTTGTAACGCCACAGACATATTCGGTTTCCGTCATTAGAGTTAGAGGGATGCTCGTTTTATGAAGGTTTGCAGTTTAATGTTTCTCTGGCTTTGAGCTCTCTTCTCACTTGTGTGTAGGATTGTCATTCTGTTTTTCAGGCCAAGTTCTGTCCAACTCCACAAGTCTTCTCCAAAGGATGGCTAGTGTGTCAGAGTCTTACCTGTAATGCAGAATGTCCAAATATACTGACATCTTTGTGTGAGTTGTACTTTCAGTGGCTCAGATTCTAAATTATTGCTCCCCCCCCCACGCATTTGAAATACCTTACCCCTAGAAATTAGGATTGAGTTTGAGTTTAAAAGTACTTCTTAAGCGCACGTATGCCAGCGGCTTCTTGGCGCTGTAGCTAACGGGGACTAAAGGTGGAGGATGGGAGGTAAAAGCGGGCAATTACTCAAAGGATTTTGTAAAAAGATGGGTTTTGAGGTTTTTACGGAATTGTGAATAGAGGGGAATGGCCCCAGACTATGGGAAATTTAGACAGCTCTTAAAAACATGGCTCTTTAAGAAAGCTTATAATTAATGCAATGATTGCCAATTAGGTTGGGTTACCTCAGCGGCAAGAAACCATCCGGTGTTTGTGCGCTTTACAAGAGACAGTAACGTAACGTAACAATGGTGAAGAGTATGTTAAATAAATTGCGTTACATGGCTGATAACTTGGGACTGCCGTGGCCCCGCCGTGCAGGTTTCTGCATGTTTTTCAGGATTTTTTTGCTGAAAATGTTCATACTGATATGGCAGGATCATGTTTTGGCAAAAGAAAGATTGATGTCTGGCACACAGCCACCAAGCCATAGTGGCCAGGGGTATCTATTCGTGTTTTTTTTAAATATATTTTTTATAGACTAACGCCACACCCTTTGAAAAACAAATACAGATGTATCTGATGCCTGGAGGTTTTCTCACATTGCATGGGTACCTTTTCATAATTGTCCATGCTTAGAACTGCTAAGGTGCAGACATGGACGTCAATTCACCATAATGCTGGGGGTACTGGAAGTGACATTACACACCCTTTGACCTCCACTTTCACTCACACACACATATTTACACATACACACAAATTCACACATAGACACAATCTCACACATAAACACACTCACCCTCAAGCACGCCCACAACATACATTTAAAAGCATTTTTTACTTACTTCAGCTGCCATGGAAGGGCATATTCCAGCCTACTTTACTCAATGTTTATTTCACTATTAGTGAATGATATATTTTATTTATTCACTATTAGTGTGATAAAAAAAATTGACAGGAAATAAAGAGAGTAGAGCCCAAGCTGCCCCTGTGTTCCTTGCATTGCATTTTCTACCTCTGAGCCAGGGGTCACAAAGGCAGTGCTAGGGGTAGCAAAGGGCAAGCCAGGCGACCACTAAATGACGTTCGTGGGTGCAGATGGCGGTTACAGGCATGTTAAAAGCTGACTAGAATGATACTGGAGGGCTTTCACAAATAGGACAGCGCCCCCTACAGATTCTAGCTCGTAGGATTGTTTCCAAGGCCTTAACCAGCTGAAAGTCCTGCATTGGAAACACCACGATTCCTCACCTCTAAATGAGCCTTCCATTACAGAACATTTGCTTGTCACTACGCATGTACCCGTGCACTGTGCACATGGTGATGGTAGCCAGAAGTGCACCAGCACAGGGAGACAGACAAAGGACCTCAGGCCCATAACATCACTGTTTTACTTATTAAAGGATTCCATGCCCCATTATGTTTGTGAGATAGACGACCTGTTTTTCATTTTGATGATTGCTCTCCCATCTGTTCCTACTGTTTGTCCCATGAATTTCACTGCAATCCTTAAATTCTCTATATTTGGTGTGAGATGAATCACATATGGATCTGTTGACATTTTTGTGGCTTGAGTTTCAGTACATTCTATATCTTGTGGATTCTAGGGTTCAGTTTTTCATTTTTCCCTCCATGATGCCAATTGGTTTGGGGGGTTGAGGTAAAGGATGGGTTACTTGAGATACCCTAGTTCTCACCTGTAATCATTTAAGATTTTTCATTAATCTATTATCGACTAGGGGCGTTTTCTGATTCCTTCTTCTATTTCAATTTAGGCGGCATATGAATGTCAGAAATTATAAGCCTCTCCTTCGGCAGAGAAACCCTGTCGAGATTAATGGCATTTATAATCGGCCTCTTATTTTTTTATTAGGAAATGTTACACTGCTGTTCTGAATTTGGTCGTTATCATCCTATAGAGATGAAATCCTCCCCCTTAATGAATAAAATAGGATTGATGTAATACATGCTTGACTGTGTTGACTGTCCCATCAAATGTCAACATTTCAAAATAGACAGGGTGCATGTGAGTGCAAGAGAATCAAATCTATTTGTTTGTGAATTTTTATGTTTTACAAAACCAATAAAAATTTACATAAAATGTCAACAATTTAGATACAGTGAATTGCTGCTCCACAGATTTATTTAACTGTGAGTTCTTTTAGTGGCAAAAGAGAAGGATTTTGAGGAAAGCAACAGGAAAGTGTAAGATCTGTATTGACAGAGGTAGAGTTGCAGCCTATTTAGGCTTTCGCAGAACAGGTTAGATTTCAGTTCCTTTGTTTAGGCCATGAGAAATAACTGATACTATAGGGAGTTTTATTGTATGTGGCCCATGAATAGCTTTTTATACAGAGCATTTGATACATACACGCCTTATTCTTTATTATGACCCTATTCAGTAGCACACCGTTTAACTGAAAAAAGAAAAGGCAAGTGAGAGGAGAGGGAAGTAGGTGTGAGGGACCTTCTAGGGTTTGCCTTACTTGTAACATACAGATAAAAACACTCAATTTCATGATGAGGACATTGTTAAACTTCTCCATATATACACAAGGAAAAAAACATTACAAAAGCCAGAAGCTGAAAACCTGGCTCTTCAACCCTCAGGCGTTAGCCGCCTACCCACCTGCTAAAGTGCCTAGAGACCCTTAAAAGTAATTAGCTCGCTGTTCAAATAACCATAATATAATGTAACATTAGGACTGGGTTAAGGGCTGGTGTTAGGATTGTGGTAAAGGTTAAGGCATGGATAATTTATGGAATGCATAACTGATGGTTTAAATTGCAGAAACAATATGGTCAAAGATAAATAAGGTTAGAGTAAGGATTACAGTTAAGGAGGGGGTAACAGAGATAGGGTAAATGTATATGTATGTCCATGTAGAAATCACAATATAGTGGGAAAGATTAGTCTATTTTTACCTCCGCATTTTTGTTTTTCACATAGACATATCTGTTAACCACAACACTTTACCTCTAAGTTTTTGCCTCAACATTTTTTGTACTCCACTGTTTGCAGTTTAGATTATTACATATAATCTCAACAAAGTGCTATGCTTTGTTAGGTATTTGTGGTCAACGTAAAGTGATACTCCTTTTGACATAGGCAAAGCCAGGCTACGCACTACTAATGGCTGATATCAGCTGATTATAGTGGGCCTTTTCTGTCTGCATCCTAGAGGGGTGATGATACTGGCCCTCCCTGAGAAACCATGTAATAGGTCGAAATTGATTATGTAACACTTACAAAGCAAGCGTTACCATGATGGATGTTACAATGCAGAACGTTACAACACAAGTATTTACAATGAAGGGCTTTTTTCAGTACTTTACAGTGCAGGATTTTTACTGTGTGGATAAATCTTTTTTATTGTTATTTCCTAACTATAATTTTCCCTATAATCTTTGTTTTTTTAAGTGATTTTCTACGTTTTTAATGTTGTTTCCTAACTATAACGTCCTTGTAACGTTGGTTTTTCCCAGTGAAATTCAAATTTTTGTTAAATGTTATTTCCTATCTGTAACCTTTAACCTTTGATAGTGAGTGTGTGAGTCTCTGAGTGGGTTTGTGAGTGGGTATGAGAGAGCATGAGTGGTTCTGTAAGCAGGTGCATGAGTGTCTTAGTGGGAGTATGTGTCTGGGTGGGTGCATGAGTGTCTGAATGGGTCTTTGAGTGGGTGTGAGAATGATTGAGTTCTACTGTGACTGGGTACATAAGTGACTGAATGGGTTTGTGAGTGGATGTGAGAGTGTTTGAGTGCATCTGTGAGTGTGTGCATGAGTGAGTGGGTGTATGAGTGCATGTGAGAGGGTCTGTGAGGGGGTGTCGGAGTGTCTGTGTGGGTGTGTCAGTAGCTGTGTCAGTGACTGGGCCATGACAGAACCACACCTGCCCCTTTATTCAAAACGAGTTTACAGTTTTGCACAAAGTATCTACCCAAGTGGAGCACTTTCTACTGGTTAATTACTAAGTATTACCTCCTTTCGTAAATGCCCAGTAAGTATTCTACACTACAGCTGCGTAATCGAACACGAGGAAATGTCAACAGTGACCGTGTGTGCGTTTTGGCAGTGTGATTGTTCCTTGTGCGTCTTTTTCCAGAAATTTGTGAAAACGTGTATCTTCTATCTAGAGAATACGACGAGAGTATAAAGAGGTAATTCCCCACCAAACAAGGGCCCTTCCTCTTAACTATATATGAAGTAAGTGTTTCTTTGTTTGGTGGAGATGTCTTCATATTCCTCACCATGAGTAACACGTCAGCGAAATCGGGGCCTTTTGAAAAACAGCCCATCTTCCTGGCAAAAGATAGGAAGACCATTGTATACCATCAAGGTGGACGGGCGGGACCAAATGGGTGGAGCTTCAGGACATTTTGCACATTTGTATACTCTCAGTCACTTAAAGGGTGATCAATGGACTCTGCTTTCACCAGGTAAGGACAAGAAAGAAATCACTTGTCACAGTCACTAAACATTGTGCTCTAGTAGATCAATGATGCTTTCACCTCCACAAATCATTTCAGATCGTCATTTCAATGTGGAATTGCTGAGAAAACACACCGGCTTTGCCTTTGTCAAGGCCAGGAGGTCAAGATCATTTGTATTTTACTGAAGTGGAGCTTCAACTGGGGCCCCTGCTGTGTTAATACATGTAATTGTTACCTGTTGAGGTTTAATTTCTCTAAAAAGTAAGCATGTACTCGTGCCAGCTCCCCTGTGACAGTTCTCCTGTCCAGCTTGCCTGCAGCCCACTACCATCTACAGCCTGTCTACCTGCTGCTCTCTGCTTGTGCCTCCCTCTTGTTTCCTGCTCTGTTTTGCCTTTACTGCTCGTTTTTCTGCCCTCATTTTTTGCCTCTTGTGCTTGTTTTTCTGCCCTCCGTTTTGCCTTTTCTGCTAGTTTTTCTGCCCTCTGTTTTACCCTCTTCTGCTCTGTTTTGCCTTTCCTGCTTGTTTTTCTGCCTTCTGTTTTGCCTTACCTGCTCATTTTTCTGCCCTCCATTTTGCCTTTTCTGCTAGTTTTTCTGCTGTCTGTTTTGCCCTCTTCTGCTCTGTTTTAACTTTTCTACTTGCTTTTCTGCTCTCTGTTTTGCCTTTCCTGCTTGTTTTTCTGCTGTCTGTTTTGCCTTTCCTGCTTGTTTTTCTGTCCTCTGTTTTGCCTTTTCTGCTGGTTTTTCTGCCCTCCGATTTGCCTTTCTTGCTTGTTTTTCTGT